>NW_027470383.1:0-38891 GCF_051020765.1 Lasioglossum baleicum
CATATCGTGAACTAAGGCGTCTATTGCAAATACCCGGCAGCGAATTTACTCCAGGAATATCTGGCTTGACTCTGGAAATCGTAGAATAGGTGTAGCTATAGATATTGCCGTTCGTCTCTCACAGAGGGTGGCAACGTTCTCAATACGTTTGACCTTCTATCTCCTAATTAAAATATGAAATTAATGTACCGTAACTTAATTGGATAATAATTTGTCCCATTGAACACCATGTTATACTCTCGATACTGCGGGTTAGCTCTTCGGAGGGTCAGGCCTTGAGCAAAGTGTTTGACTTTATACGAATTGGTATCGCTCTCAATCAATTTGACACTATACTTTACTATTCAAACCGTGAATTAATGTATCTGTTGCCGATACGGTTCAGCGGATTTGAGCCCGGAATACCTAGTTTGACTTTCCGAACCACTGGATATGTGAATAAATTGACTTAGACTGTTGAATATCAAAGATGGTGGTAGCGCTCCCGAACGGTTTGACTTTCGAATTCTCGATGCATGCATAAAAATATGATGTCCGTCGCTAAAATATATATTAACTTGTTCCTCTGAACACGATGTAATACTCTCGATACAGCTGGTTAGTTATTCGGAAGGTACGGCCCTCGGTGAAATCTTTGACACTATACCAATAAGTAACATTATACAGGGCTGAGACTCTCTACCTTATTATTCATAAGGTGAATTCTGTTGTTTCTTCCCAATACTGTGCAGCTAATTTAGTACTGAAATAACTGGTGTGACTCTCGAAATCACAGGATAGCTGATGCTATTGGCATAGCCGTGCGACTCTCGAAGACGGTGGTAACTTTCTCGATGGTTTGGCCCCTGATTTTGTACTTCCTAGATAAAAACAACTTATCTGCCTGCTATAATGTACAGTAATTTCTACCATTGAACTCCATATCATGATCTCAATACAGCGCGTTAGGCTTCCGGAGGATAAGGTCTTGCGTAAAACGTTTGACTTTGTACAAATTGGTAACGTTCTCAAACGGTATGACTCTATACAGTCAATATTCATACAGTGAATTAATGTTACTATTGGCTATACTATGGAGCGGATTTGCTCCTTGAAATCCAGGCTTAATTCTCGGAATCACAACTTTGGTAAAGATATTGACCCAGCCGTTCGACTCTCAAAGATGGTGCTAAAGATCTCGAAGAGTTTGACACTTGAACTTTTAATTCATACTTGAAATTAAGGTGCTGTCACAGAAATGTCTACTAATTTCTTTCCCTGAATCCGTAATTATTCCCGCGATACAGCGGGTTATGTTCTCGGAAGGTAAGGTACCCAGTAAGGAGTATGACGAAATACGAATTGGTAACGTTCTCCAGCGGTTAGACTCTGTACTTTAATATTCATGCAGGGAGTTGAGGTGCTTATTGCCAGTACTGTTAAGCGCATTTACTCCTAGAATACCTGTTTTGCCTTTGCGAATCACAAGATATCTGCAGTTATTGACATAAAGGTTCGATTTTCCAAGAAGGAGTTACGGTTCTCGAACTGTTTGACTTTCCATTTTGCTACTCATACATGAAAATAATGTGCCAGTCTGCTAAAATTTCTAGTAATCCCATTCCGTGAACAATGAGCAGCGCACTGGTTACAGCGGGTTTGGTTCTGCTATGGTTAGGTATTCTGCAAAAGGAATAACATTATACGTACAGATAATGTTCCCTGAAGGTTTGACTCTCTACTTTAATATTCATACCGTGAAATAAGATGTCTATTTGCAAAGCGGGTCATCGGATTCACTTCCGAATACCTCGTATGACTCTTGGAATCTTGGAATAGGAGAAGCAATTAACTTATCCAATCGCCACTCGCAGAAGGTGATAACGATATCGAACGGTTTGATTCCCGATCTTATAATGCGTACATGAATCTAAGGTGCCCGTTACTAAAATGTATACTAATTTGTTACTGTGAACACCGTGTTGCACTGTCCGCACAGCGCGTTAGGCTTTCGGAGTGTAAGGCCTTCAGTAAATCGTTTGACTTCATACAAAGCTGGTAACGCTCAAAACGACTTGACACTCTACTTTAACATTCGAACCGTGGATTATGGTGTTGAATGCCAATACTCTCCAGCTGGTTAACTCCCTGAATTCCTGGTTTGGCTATCGGAATCAAAGGATATGTGAAGCTATTGATCTAGCCGTTCGACACTCAAGAAGGGTGGTAATGTCCTGGATGGGTTTGACCATCGATATTCCAATTCATAATTGAATTTAATGTATCGTCAATGAAATGTATACTAATTTGCTTCTCTGAACACGAAGTTATACTTTCAATACGGCCGATTTGACTCTCGGAGGACAAGGCCTTCGGGAAGAAGAATGACTGTATACATATTGATAAAGATCTACAACGGTTTGACACTGCACGTGAATAGTAAGTGCTTAGTTCTCGGTATGAATAGGAAAGTATAGTGTCAAACTTTTTGATAGCGTTACCAATTGGCATAACGTCAAACGATTTAACGAAGACCTTACCTTCTGCGATCCTCACCCGCATCATCGAGTGTATAACTTCGTGTTCAGAGAAAGAAATTAGTATTTATTTCAGTGACTGGCACTTTACATTCATTCATGAATTCGAAGACCAACGGTCAAACCTTCCTGGACCGTTACCAACTTCTATCTTATTCGAACAGCTACGTCAATAGCTTTACATATCCTGTGCTTCCGAGTATCATAGCGGGTACTCCAGGAGTACATCCTCTGTTCAGTGTTGGTAATAGACTCCTTAATTCACTATTTGAATATTATAATATGGCGTCAAGCAAATTGAGAACGTTACCAATTGCTATAAAGTCAAGCGTTTTACCGAAAGCCTTACCCTTCGAAAAACAAACCCGCAGTAACGGGGGTATGACTTCGTGTCCAGAGAAAGAAACTAGAACTCATTTCACTGCCGAGCACCTTAACTTCATGCATGAATTTAGATGATTGGGGGACAAGCCGCTCGCAAACGCAACCACCTACTTTGAAAGACTAACGGCTAAATCAATGGCTTCACAGATTTTGTGATTCCGAGAGTGAAACCATTTAATCCGTGAGTAAATCAATTATATATTACTAGCAACAGAATTCTTAACGCACGTTATGGATAATAAAGTACAGGGTCAATCCGTTGTTGAACCTATCCTATTAGTATACAGTTTAACATATTACTGAAGCCCTTGACTTCCGTGGGGCCATCCCACTGCATCGGGAGCCTACCTTCGTATTCGCAGAAAAACATTGGTATGCACGTTAGTGACGGGCACCTTTAGTCCATGTACGAATTAGAAGATCGTGAGTCTAACCGTCCGAGAACGTTACCACCTTCTCCTGTGTCGAACGGCTACGTCAGTAACCTCACCTATACTGTGTTTCCAAAAGTGCATCCATGCATTCCGAAAGTAAATCCTCTGAAATATAGCGACAATAGACACCTAAATTCTCGGTTTGGTCATTAATGAAGAGAGTTAAGACGTCGGAGAACATTACCAACTCTTATACAGTCAAACGTTTGACCGAAGGCCTTAACTTCTAAAATGCCAACACGCTGTATAGAGCGTATAACTTGGTATTCAGGGAAGCAAGCTGGTATGCATTTTAGCCACGGGCACCATAATTTCAGGAGCGAACTATAAACATCGAGGGTCAAACCGCCATCTTTGAGAGTCGAACAGCTAGGTCAATATCTTCGGGCATACTTTGGTTCTGAGAGTCAAAACAGGTACTCCGGGATATCATCCGCTAAAGTGTACTGACAATTGACACATGAATTCACAGCATGAATATTAATGCAGTGAGTCAATCTGATGGAGAACATTACCCACTCTTATAAAGCTATTCCTTTTACCGAGTGCCTTACCTTCCGACAAGACAACCCGACGTGTCGAGAGTATAACTTCGTGTTACGAGGGTGAGATTGGTATAAATTTTAGTAGAGGGGACGTTAATTTCAATATGAATAAGAAGATCGAGTATCAAGCCGTTCGAGGCCGTTACCTCCTTATATGTTATTCCAACAGCTAAATGAATAGCTTCACAAATCCATTGTTACCGAGAGTCATGCCAGGTATTCCGGGAGTAAGTCCGCTGAACAGTATTGGCAATATATACCAGAATCAAGGGTTTCAATAGTAAAGCAGAACGTCAAACCGTTGTAGAACGACTCGTATTGGAATAGAGTGATACTTTTTAACGAAAACCTTGCCATCCAACAAGCTATATCGCTGTATTCAGAGTAATACTTCTTGTTCAGAGATGCAAATTAATATACATTTTGGTCTGGTTCCTTAATTTCATGTACGGATTTGAAGGTCGAGCGTCAGACCGTTCGAGAACGTTACCTTCTCCCTGATGAATCGTACAGCTGTGTCAGTGGCTTCAAATATCCTACGATGTCGAGAGGCAAGCCAGTTATTCCACAAGTGAATGCCTCGAGCAGTGTTGGCAATAGAAACCTTAAGTTAGGGTTTGAATATAAAAGAAGATCGTCCTTCCGTATTAGAACGCTACAAATTGTTATAAAGTCAAACGATTTCTGAAGACCATACCCTCCGAAAGCCTAACGCACTGTACCTACAGTATTACATGGTGTTTGTAGTAACAAATTGGTATGCTTTCTAGTGGCGGGCACCTTAATTTCATGTCTGCATTAGAAAATCAAGTGTCAAACCGGTCGAGAACGTTACCACCTTCTTTTAGAGACGAACGGCTATGTCAGTAGCTTCATTTATCCTGTGATTCCGAGTGTCAAACCAGGAATTGCGAGAGTAAATGCGCTGAACAGTACCGGCAATAGACCCCTTAACTCCAGGTATGAATAAATAAAGTACAGAGTCAATCGGCTCGAGACCGTTACAAATTGGTATAACGTCAAACTACTTACCGGATACCATACCTTCCGAGAACATATCCCTCTGAGTCACGGTATAACTCCGTGTTCAGAGATGCAGGTTAGTATACATTTTAGTTTCGCGCAACTTAATATCATGTATGAAAAAATGACCGAGTGTCAAACCGTTCGAGAACGTTACCCCCTTCTCCGAGATTCGTACGGCTAATTCAATAACTTCACGTGTCCTATGATTCCGAGAGACAAACCAGGTATTCATGGAATAAATCCCCTGTCCAGCATAGACATTAGATACCCTAATTCCCGGATTAAATATTAAAGTACGGAATCCAACCGATGTACAACGTTACCTATTAGTATGGAGTTAAACGTTTTACCGGATACCTAACCCTTCGAGAACCTAACCCGACGTAGGTAGTGTCTTGCTTATTGTTCACGGAAACAAATTATTAGACGCTTTAGCAGGTGGACAATATATTTCCTTGTATGTATAGCAAAATCGAGATTCAGTCCGTTCGATAACGTCACCACCGTCTTTGAGAGTCGAACGTCTATGTGACTAGCGTCACATATCCTGTAATTCTGAGAGTCAAATCAAGTACTTCGGGAGTCTATCGGCTGCAGAATTGACACCTTACTTCATGATTCGATTATTAAAGTAGAGCGTAAATCCGTTGTGAACTTTACCTACTCGTATGGAATCAAACTCTATACCGAAGGCTTTACCTCCCGAGCAGTCCAACCCGATGTAGGGAGTGCCATTCTTAGTGTTCATGTAAACATATAAGTTGACATTTTAGCGGCGCGCACCTTAGTTTCATGTATAACATTGAAGATCGAGGGTCAAACCGTTTGAGAATTCTACCACCTTAGTTGAAAATCGAACCGCTTTGCAAATAGCTTTACATATCCTATGATTCCTAGAGTCGAACTAGGTATTCTGAGCGTTAATCCGATGAACTATAATGGCATTAGACACCTTAATTCACGGATTTAATATTAAAGTAGGACGTCAATCCATTTGAGAACGTTATGTATTGATATATAGTCAAAAATTTACCGAAGGCGTTACCTTCCGAGAAGCTAACCAGCTGTGTCAGGAGTATTAATTCGTGTTCACGGATGCAAATTGGTACACATTTTAGGGACTGGCATATTAATGTCATGTATGAGGAAGAATATCGAGGGTCAGACCGTTCGACAACATTACCACCTTTCTTGAATATTGGACAGTTGAGTCTATCTTCACCCATCCTGTGATACCGGGAGCCAAAAGCAGGTACTTCCGGAGAAATATGCTGATAAGCATGGGCATTAGATACGGCATTTTACGGTATAAATGTTAGAGTACAATGTCATCAATCCATTGTAGTACGTTACCCATTACTATAGTGTCAAGCTTTGTACCCAAGGCCTGACCTTCCGAGAACTTGACCAGCTGCATCGAGAGTATAACATCGTGTTCAGAGGCACAAATTATGTTACATACTAGGGTCGGGCAACTTAATTTCATGTTCGGATATGAAGATCGAGGGTCAAACTGTCCGAGAACGTTACCACCTTCACCGAGAGTCGAAAGGCTACGTCAATAGCTTCACCTATCCAGTGATTCGGAAAGCGAATCCAGGAATTGCTGGTGTATATACTTTTAAATGTACAGAAAACAGACTCCTCTATTCACTGTTTCATCATTAAATTAGAGAATTAAACCGTCTGAGAACGTTACCAATTGCTATAGAGTCAAACAATTTACCGAAGGCTATACCTTCCCCGAAACTCACCCGCGTCGGCGAGAGTATAACTTCGTACACAGAGAATCAAATTAGTAAACATTCTCATGACGGGAACCTTAATTTCGTTATGAATATGAAGATCAAGGGTCAAACTGTGCGATAAATTTACCACCATCTTTGAGAGTCGAACGTATAAGTCAATAGCTTCACCTATCCTTCTATTCCAATGGTCAAACCGGGTGTTCCGAAAGTCAGTCCGCAGTATACTATTGGCAATGGACGCCTTAATTCGCAGTTTTAATATTAAAGTTGAGCGTGAAACCGTTTGAGGCCGTTACCAAATGGTATAAAGACAAACGTTTTACCGATGACCTTACCCTCCATGAACCTAATCCGCTGTCTCGACAGTATAAACTCGTGATCAGAGAAGTAAATTAGTATTCATTTCAGTGACGGCTACCCTAATTTCATGTTTGAATTAGAAGAACGAGTGTCAAACAGTTCGAGAATGTCACCACAATCCTTGACAGCCGAACGGCTATCTCAATGACGTCACATACCCTGTGATACCGAGACCCAAACGATGTATTCCAGGAGTAAATCAGCTGTACAGTATTAGCTGTGGACAGCCTATTTCATGGTATAAATGTTAAAGTACAGGGACAAGCCGTTGTAGAACGTCACGTATTGAAATAGTGTCAAAGCTTCTACAGAACGCCTTACCTTCCTAGAACGTATCCCGCCGTATCGAGGGTAATACTTCGTATTCAGAGACACATATTAGTATACATTTCAGTGAATGGCACATTATTTTCATGTATGAAGTAGATGATCGATGGTCAAAGAGTTCGAGAGCGTAAGGACCCACTTTAATATCCGAGCGGCTAAGTTTATACCTTCACCTGTCCTGTAACTCCAAGGGGAATCCAGGTACACCGGGAGTAAATTCACTGTAAGGATTGGCAACTGACACCTTAATTCACTGTTAGAATATTAAAGTGGAGCATCAAACCGTTGTAGAACATTACCTATTGGTATACAGTCTATCTCTGTACCGAAAGCCTTACCTTCCGAGCAGCCTATCCACTGTAGTGAGTGTCCTCCTTAATGTTGACGGAAACAAATTAGTAGAGGTTTTACCAGCCAGACGCAACATTTTTATGTATAAGTATCAAAATCGCCACTCAAATCGCTCGAGAATGGTTAAGTCAATAGCGACACATGTTCTGAGATTCCGAACGTCAAACAAGGTACAACGGGAGGAAATCCACTGAAGAGTATTGGCATTTGGCACCATATTTCACAGCCATGGGTATTCATGTAGAATGCCGAAGCATTTGGTAGCGTTACCAATTTGTATCGAGTCAAACCTTATACCGGAAGCATTACCTGCGTTGAATCTTACCCGCTGTATCGAGAGTATAACATAGTGTTCAGTGGGAAAAATTTCATTAAATTTCAGTGACGGACACCACAATATCGTCTATGTATTAGAAGATAGAATGTCGAACCGTATGAGAACGTTACCAGTTGCTATAAAGTCAAATGCTTTACTCAAGGCCATACCCCCCCCCCCCCCGAGAAACTAACCCGCTGTATCTTCCTGTACAAAGAAAGAAACTGGAATTCTTTTCAGAGAACGGTACGATAACTTCATGCATGTACTACAAGGTCGATGGATAAACCGTTCGGGAACGTTACCACCCTATCTGAAAGTGGAAAGGATAAGTCAATAGCACCACCTATCTTGCGATTATAAGAGTTAAACAAGGTATTCCGGTAAGAATTTTGCTGATCATTGTGTGCAGCAGGTAACATAATTCGTGTAGTGAATATTAAAATAGAGCGTCACACCGTGTGGGAACGATAATAATTGCTACAAATTCATCTCTTGTACCAATTGCAATAACGTCCAAGAACCTAACCTGCTGTAGCGAGTGTCTAGCTTATTGTTCACGGAAACAAATGAATTGACATTTCAGCAGAGGTACACCTCAGTTTCACGCATGTATAGAAAACCGATAGTCAAACTGTTCGAGAACGTTAGCACCTTTCTTGACAGTCGTACTCCTAAGTCAATAGCTTCACCTACCCTGTTATTCCGAGAGTTAGACCAGGAATTCCGAGTGTCCATCCGCAGTATAGTATAGGCAATAGACATCTTAATTCACTGTATAAATTGTAAAGTACAGAGTCATGACGGTGTAGAACGTAACCTACTGGTATAGAGTCAAAATTTTTACTGAATACATAACCCTGCTAGATGCTATTCCGCTGTATCGAGAGCATAACTTCGTGCTTAGATATGCAATTTGGAATGGATCATAGTGACGGGCACCTTAATTTCATGTATAAGTTAGAGCTTCGAGTGTGAAATCGTTATTGAACAATATGATCCTCTTTTGGTGTCGAACGGCTAAGTCAGTAGCTTCACTTATCCTGTTACTTGGTTAGTCAAACCATGTAATCCGGGAGTAATTTCGCTGAACACTATTGTCAGTAGACACCTGAATTCCCAGTTTTAATATTAAAGTAGAGCGTCGATCCGTTTGAGACCGTTACCAATTGCCATAAAGTCAAACGTATTACCGACGGCCTTTCCTACTGTGAATCTAATCCGCTGTATCGAGTGTAAATCCTCGTGCTGAGAGTAACATATTAGTATATATTTTAATGACGGGCACCCTATTTACATATACGAATAGAAAAATCATGAGTATAAACTTCCGAGACGGTTGCCACCTTCATTAAGAGCCTAGCGGTTAAGTTAAAATCGTCACATATCCTGTGATCCCAACAGTCATACCAGGTAATCCGCGACTAAACCTGCTGTACAGTATTAGCATTAGACACTCAATTACACGGCATCAGTATTAAGGATAAGAGTCAAAGCGTTGTTGATCGTTATCTATTGCCGTGTAGTCAGACTTTTTACCGCAGACCTTATTTTCCGAGAACCAAACCCACTGTATCGAGATTATATCTTCGTGTTCAGTGAAGCAAATTAGTAAACATTTCAGTGCGGGCACATTAATTCCATGTAAGAATATGGATATCAAATGTCAAGACGTTCGGGAGAGGTACCACCTTCCTTGAGAGCCGAACGGATATGTCAGCAGCTTCACCAATCCCATGATTCCGAGAGCGAAAGCAGGTATTCCGGGAGTAGATGCGCTGTACAGTATTGGCCTAATACACCATCTTTCACGGTACAAATATAGAAGTATAGATCCAAATCGTTGTAGAACGTTACTTATTTCTATAGAGTCAAACATTTCACAGAAGGCCTTACCTTCGCGAAGCTAAACCGTTGTATCGAGAGCAAAACTTCGTGTTCGGAGAAGCGATTTAGTTGGTCTTTAAGCCACGGGCACTTCAATTTCATGTATGAACTTTACAGATCGAGGGTTAAACCGTTACGGATCGTTGCCACATTCTTTGAGAATCGAACGGCTAAGTATATTGCTACGCCTGTCCTGTGATTCCGAGGGTCAAACCAGGTATTCCGGGAGTAAATGCCCTGTACAGTATTGACAATGGACACCACAATTCACGGTTTGAATATTATAGCACGCTGTCAAGCTGTAGTAGAACATTACCTATTCGTGATGGGTCAAACTTCTTACAAAATGACATACCTTCCGAAAAAAAGAACCTCTTTATCCAGAGTATATCATCGTACTCAGGGGAACGAACTATTCTACATTATAGTGACGAGCATCTTATTATCTCGCATGAATTAGAAGATCGGGGCTTAAACTGTTCGCGAGCGTCATCAGATTCTGTGAGAGTGGAAAGGCTAAATCGATCGCTTCCCCTATCCTGTGATTCGGAGAGTCAAACCAGGTACTCCGGTAGTCAATCCGCTGTACACTATTGGCAATGGACCCTTTAATTCACGGCTTGAATATTAAAGTAGACCATGAAACCTTTGGCAACGTTACCTGTTCGTACAAAGTCAAACCATTTGCTGAAGATGTTACCCTTCCAGAACCTAACCCGCTGTATCATGAGTATAATTTCGTGTTCAGAGAAACAAATTTTGTACGCATTTTAGTGACGGTCACATTAATTTCATCTATGAATTAGAAGATCGAAAGTTACACCATTCGACAACGTTACCACCTTCATTGAGGGTCGCATAGCTAAGGCAATAGCTCCACTTATCCTGTGATTCCGAGAGTCAATAAAGACATTACGGGAGTAAGTCCGCTGAATTATACAGGCAATTGACACCATAATTCATGGTATGAATATTAAGGTTGAGAGTCATACTGTCGGAGATCATTATCAATTGGAATAAAGTAATACCTTTTACACAATGCCGTACCTTCGGATATCCAATCTCGCTGTAGCAAATGTCTAGCTTAGTGTTCGCGGAAACAAATGAGTAGAACTTTCAGCAATCGGACACCTCTGTTTCACGTATGAATAGCAAAACCGAGAGTCAACCTGTTCGAGAACGTTAGCATCTTTTTTGAGATCCGTACTGCTAAGTCAACAGCTTCACCTACCGTGTTACTCCAAGAGTCAGACTAGGAATTCCGAGTGTCTATCCGCAGTATAGTATAGAAAATAGGCACCTTAATTGACAGTATAAATATTACAGTTCAGAGTCATACCGTTGTAGAATGTTACCTACTGGTTTAGGTTCAACATTTTACTGTGTACATAACATTCCGAGAATCTATTCCGCTTTACCGAAAATATAACTTAGTGTTCGGAGGTGTAAATTAGTATACATTTTAGTGTAGGGCACCTTAATTTCATGTATGAAATATAAGGATCGTGTGTGAAACCGTTATAGAACGATTCCACCTTCATTGGTAGTCGAACGGCTACTTCAACAGCTTCATCTGTCGTGTGATTCCAAGGGGCAATCCATGAATTCCAGCAGGAAATATGCTGAACACTTTTGGCAATGGACACCTCAATTCGCCAAGTGGAATATAAACTAGAGAGCGCATCAGTGGAAGATCGTTACATACAGTTATAGAGTCAAACTTGTCAGCGAAGGCCTTAACTTCCGGAAGCTAATGCGCTGCATCGATGATACGAGGTCGTATTCAGAGAAGTACATTATTTCACTCTTTCGTTTCGGCCTACTTAATTTCCAGTATGAATTAGAGTATCGAAGGTCAAACCGCTAGAGAACGATCCCACCTTCTTTGAGAGTCGAACGGCTAAGCCAATAGCTTCACCTATCCTGTGATTCCTAGAGCCAAGTGAGGTATTCCAGGAGTAAATCAGGTGAATGGTATTGGCAATAGACACCATAGTTCACGGCCTGAGGATTAAAGAAGGGAGTCATATCGCAGGAGAACATTACCAATTGTTATAAAGTAATTCATTTTACCGAATAGGTAACCTTCCCAGAAACTATTCCGCTGCACGAAGTGCCTTGCCTAGTGTTCACGGAAGCAAACAAGATGATATTCTTGCAAAGGGATACCTTAATTTCTTCTATAAAATATAAGGATCGAGGGTCGAACCGTGCGAGAACGGTTCCAGCTTCGTTGAGGATCGATCGGCTATGACAATAGCGACACCTACTCTGCGATTCAGAAAGTCACGCCCGGTATGGCGCGTGTATATCCGCGGCACTGCGTTTGCCTTAGACACCTTAATTCACCGATTGAATATTAATGTAGAGAGTCATACCGTTTGAGATCTTTACCAATTGGTAAAAAATATAACGTTTCACGGAACAGCTTACGCTCGAAACGACTAATCTGCTGTATCGTGAGTAAAACATCCTTCTTCGGAGGAACATATTACTATACATCACATAGTAGGGCACCTTAATTTAATGTATGAATTACAAGATCGAGGACGATACCAACTATGAGTGTCGAACGTCTAAGCCAATATCTTCACTTATCCTGTGATTCCGTATGTCTACCCGATATTCCGGGAGCAAATCCGCTTAGCAGTGTTGGCGATAGACACCTTAACTCACAGATCGAATGTTAATGCAGCCCGTCAAACTGTCGGTGAACATTACCAATTTGAGTAAGGTATACCTCCTTACCTAATACCTAGCCATGCATGAAGCTAATCCGCTGTATCAAGAGTAGAACATCGTGTTCAGAGAAGCAAATTAGAATGCAATTTTGTGACTGGCACTTTAATTTCATGTTTGGATTGCATGGTCGAGAGTCAAACCGTTCAAGAATGTTACCACCTTCATTGAGAGTCGAAAGGCTGAGACAATAGCCGCACCTTTCCTTTTATTCCGAGAGTCAAATGAGGTATTCCGAGAATAAATGCGCTAAACAGTGTTGGCAACAGATACCTTAATTCAGGATATCATTATTGAAGTAGTGCGTCACTTCGTTTGAGAACGTTACCAATTGGTACAAAGTCAATAGTTTTACTGAATATCTTATGCTGCGAACTTCTAATCCGTTGAATCGAGATCATACCATCGTGCTCAGAGGAACATATTACTATACATTATAGGGACGGGTACCTTAATTTATGTATCAATTAGAAGATTGGGTGTCAAGCCGTTCGGGGACCTATACGACCATCCTTGATAGATGTACGGAAAAGTCAATAGCTCCACCAATCCTGCGATTCCGATAGTAAAACCTGGAAATCCAAAAGCAAATCTGCTGAAGGGTATTGGAAATTGACACCTTAATTAGCGGTATGGATATTAAAGTACAGTGCCAAACCGTTGTAGAACGCTACCTACTGGTATAGGATCAAACTTTCTATCGAAGGCCTTACCTTCTGCGAACCTATCCCGCTGTATCGAGATTGTAATTTTGTGTTTAGGGAAGCAAGTTTTGAACCAATTTTGTCAGGGACACCTTAATTTCATATATGAATCCGAAGATAGAGGGTCAAATCGTTCACGAACGTTACCACCTTCCTTGGGATTCCAACGGCTAATTGAATAGAATCACCTACCCTGCGATTCCGAGAGTCAAACTAGGTATTCAGGTAGTAAATTTGCGTTTCAGTATGCATTAGATACCCTATTCCAAGTTATAAATATTAAAATTCGGAGTCAACCCTTTGCATTTCGTTACGAATTGGAGTAGTGTATAACCTTTTATAGAAAGCCTTACCTTCCGCTGACCTGACACGCTGCATCGAGAGTATAACTTCGGGTTCAGAAAAAGGTATTAGTACACATTTTAGTGACGGGCATCTTGTTTTCATGTATGAATAAAATAATCTAGAATCTAACCGTTCGACAACGTTCCCATCTCCGTTGGGAGTCGAACGGCTAAGTCAATCGCTTCACCTATCCTGTGATTTCGATAGATAAATCAGGTATTCTGGGAGTCAGTCCGCTGCCCAGTATTGTCACTGGACACCTTAATGCACGATATGAATTTTAGAGTATAAGGTCAATCCGTCCGGATATCATTAATAGTTGATATACAGTCACATTTTTTACCGAACACATTCGCATCCTTGAACCAAACCCGCTGTTGCTAGTGTCATGCTTAGTGCTCACGGAATCAAATTAGTAAACATTATGGGCAGGATCACACATTATTTTCATATATGAGTGAGAAGATCCAGAGGCAAACCGCTCCAAAACGATACTACCTTATTTGTGAATCGCACATATAAGAAAATAGCTTCGCCTATCCTGTGATTCCGAGAGTAAAATCAGGTATTCCGGGAGTTAGTCCGCTGATCAGTTTTGCGAATAGACACCCTATTTCCCGGTTTGAATATTAAAGCACAGCGTCAAACCGTTTGAGCCCATTACCAACTGGTATAAAGTCAAACGTTCACCGAAGGCGTTAATTACCGAGAACCTCGACGGCTTCATACAGAGTACAACTTCGTGTTCGGAGAAAGATAGTAGTATTCATTGCAGTGACGCGTACCCTGCCTGCATGGATGTATTAGTAGTAAGAGGGCCATGCCGTTCGAGAAAGTTACCGCCTTCTGTAAGAGACGAGCGGCTAAGGCAATAGCTTCGCACACCCTGCGTTTCCGAAAGTCAAACCAGATATTGCGTTAGTAAATGCGCTGTACAGTATTGGCAATAGACACCTTAATTCACGGATTAAATATTAAAGTAGAGCGTCAAACCGCTTTAGAGCGTTGACAATTGGTATAATGTCAAACACTTTACTGATGGCATTACCTTCGGAGAAGCTAACCCGCTGTTGCAAGAGCATAACTTCGTGTTCAGAGAAAGAAATTATTCTTCCTTTCAGTGCCTGGACCCATAACTTCATTCATGAATTAGAAAATCGAGCGCTAAACCGCTCGGGAAAGTTGCCCTCTTTCTCGAGTGACGAACGGGTAAGTGAATAGCTTCACATATCTTGCGATTCCGAAAGTCAAACCAGATGTTCCGGGGGTAAATGCCCTGTAGAGAATAGGCAATAGACACCTCGATTCACGGTATGAATATTAAAGCAGGCTGTCATGCCGTTGTAAAACAGTACTTATAAGAGTAGGGTCAAACTTTATACTGAATGTCTTACCCTCCGAAAAATTAAACCGCTGAATTGAGAGTATAACGCCGTGTTCAGAGATACAAAATAGTATACATTTCAGTGACGCGCACCATTGATACATTCACGAATTAGAGGATCGAGGGTCTAGCCGTTCGGGAATGTTCCCACCGTCTGTGGGAGTCGAACGGCTAAGTCAATCGGTTCACCAAACCTGTGATTCGGAGGGTCAACCGAGGAAATCCTGGAGTAAGTGCGCTGGACAGCATTGGCAATAGACACCTTAATTCACTGTTTGAATAGTAGAACAGAGCGTTAAGCCGTTTGAGAGCATTGCCAATTGATATAATGTCTAACACTTTACTGATGGCCTTGCCTTCGGAGAAGCTAACCCGCCATTTCGAGAGTATAACTTCGTGATCAGAGAAAGAAATTAGTCCTCATTTCTCTAACGGGAGCCTATATTTCATATATGAATTAAAAGATCGTGCGTCAATCCGTTCGAGAACGTTACCACCTTCTGTGAGAGACGAACGACTACGTCAATGGCTTCACCTATCCTGTTGTTCGGAGAGAAAAACCATGCATTCTAGGAATAAGTCCGCTGTGGGGTTTTGGCAAAAGACACCTCAAATCACGGTTTGAATGTTACAGTAGAGCGTGAAGCGGTTTGAGAACGATAAGGAATGGTATAGAGTCAAACGTTTTACCGAAGACCTTGCCCTACATGGACCTAATCCGCTCTCTCGTCGGTATAAACACGTGGTTAGAGAAACAAATTGGTATACATTTTAGTAGCGGGCAACTTAATTTCGTTTTCGAATTAGAATATCTAGTGTCAAACCATTGGAGATCGTTAACATCTTGTTCGAGGGTTGATCGTTTGAGTCAATAGCTTCAGTTATTCCATGATTCCGTAGACTCAAACATGATATTCCAAAAGTTAATCCGCGTAGCAGTATTGGCAGTAGACTCCTTAATTCACGTTAGGAATATTAAGGTGGCGAGCCAAACCGTCGGTGAACATTACCAATTGATATATAGTCAATATTTTTACCGACATCCTTACGTTCCGCGCAACTCACCGGCTTCATCGAGAGTATAAGTTCGTGTCCACAGAAAAGAATTAGTATTCATCTCAGTGACAGGCACCACATCCTCATGTTCCAATTTGAAGATTGAGGGTCAAACCACTCGAGGACGTTGCCACTTTCTGTGAGAGACGAATAGCTACGTCAATAGCTTCACACAACCTGCGTTTCCGACAGTCAAATCAGGTATTCCGGGAGCAAATCCGCTGAACAGTATCGGTAATATACACTTTCATTGACGCCTTCAATATTGAAACAGGGCGTCAAACCGTTTGCGAACGATGCCACCCACTTTGGGAGTCGAACGGTTAAATCATTAGCTTAATCTATCCTGTGATTCCGAGAGTCAGACCTGGTGTTCCGTACGTAAATCCGCTGAACAGTGTTGGCACTAGACACGTTAATTCCCCGCTTGAATATTAAAATACATCGTCACTCCATTTGGGAACGTATCCAATTGGTATAAAGTCAAAAGTTTTACTGAAGACCCTAGGATCCGAACTTAAAATCCGCTGTACCGAGAGTGTTTCGTCGTGCTTAGAGGAACATATTACTATGCATTATAGAGACGGGCACCGTAATTTATGAATCAATTAGATGATAGGGGGTCAAGCCGTTCGAGGACCTATACCATCATCCTTGAGAGATCAACGCATGATTCAATAGAACAACCACCCTGCGATTCCGAATGTCAAACCAGGTATTCGGGCAGTAAATTGGCGTTACAGTATGGCATCAGACACACTTCTTCACGTTATAAATATCAAAATACGGATTCAAACCGTTGTATATCGTAACGAATAGGTATAGCTTCAAACCGTTCACAGAAAGCTTTACCTACCGTGGACCAGACACGCTGCATCGAGAGCATAGCTTCGTGTTCACAAAAACAAATTGGTACCTATTTCAGAGGTGGACACCTTACCTTCGAGTATGAATTAGAAGATCAACTGTCAATCCGATCAATAACATTATCACCTTCCTGATAGTGGCGCATCAGTCAATAGCAACACCTATCCTGTGATTCCGAGTGCCAAAGTACTTATTGCGGGAGTATATCCGTTGGACAGTATCGGGAAAAGGCACCTTAATTCAGGGTAGGAACATTAATGTAGAGCGACACACCGTCGTAGGACATAACCAGTTCGTACAAAGTCATTATTTTTGCCGAATACCTTACCTGCCGATAATATTAACCCTCTGTAGGAAGTGCCTTGCTCGATGTTGACAAAAAATAAATATGTGGACATTTTAGCAGGCTGACACCGTATTTTCAGGACCGAATAGCAACCCTGGAAGTCAAACCATTCGAGAACGTTACCATCAACATTGAGAATAGAACGGCCGAGTCAATAGCTTCACCCAGCCTGTGATATCGAGTGTCAAACCAGGTATTCCGGAAGTAAATCCGCTGAAGGGTATTGGTGATAGACACGTTCATTCACGGTTTGAATATGAGAATAGAGCTTCAAACCGTTTGAGAACGTTTCCAATTCGAATAAAGTCAAACGTGTTGCCGCAAGCCTTACCCTCTGAAGGATTAGCTTGCAGTATCCAGAGTATAACATCGTGTTCAGAGGAAGAAATTAGAATTAATTTCAGTGACCTAAAGTCATACCGTTTACCGATGATCATACATACCGAGAACCTAACTCGCCGTATCGAGAGTATAACTTCATGTTCAGGGAAGCAAATTAGTATGCATTTTAGTGACGACAATCGTAATTCTATGCATGAATTAGAAGATCGAGTGACAACCCATTCGAGGATGTTAGCACCTTGTGTGAGAGACAAACGACTAAGTCAATAGTTCCACGTGTTCCTAGATTCCAAGAATCAAACCCTGTATTCCAAGAGTAAATCCACTGAACAGTATTGGCAATAGTCACCTTAATTCACGGCTTCAGTATTATAGTAAATCGTCAAACCGTTGCTAATCGTTACGTATTCGTATAGAGTCAAACCTCTTACCAAAGGTCTGAGCTTCCGAGAAGCTAACCCGCTGTATCGCGAGTATAATTTCGGGCTCAGAGGCACAAGTTAGTATTGATTTTAGTGACGGGCAGCTTAATTTGAAGTACAAATTAGAAGATCGAGGATGAAACTTTTGGAGAACAATACCAACTTCTTTGAGAGTAGAACTGCTGCGACAATATCTTCACCTGTCATGTGATACCGTGATTCGAGTCAAGCATTGCGGTAGTAAATCAGCAGTACAATATTTGCAACAGACACCATCATTCACCGTATTAATATTAAAGAGCTGGGACAGATCGTTGTAGAACGCTACCTACTGGTATAGGTTAAAACTATTTACCGAAGGCGTTACCTTCCGAGATCATAATCCGCTGCATCGAGATTATAACTTCGAGTTTGGAGAGACACATTGGAATACATTTCAGTGACGGGCACCTAATCTTCACGCTGAGACTAGCAGATCTACTGTCCACCATTTCGAGATCGTTACAGCCTTCTTTGAAAGTCGCACATCTAAGTCAATAGCTGCAGCTATCCTGGGTTCCCAGAAGAAAATCAGGTATTCTAGGAGTAACTGTGCTAAACAGTATTGGCAATAAACACTTCAAATCACTGTACGAATATTAAAGTACCGAGTCAAACTGCTGGAGAACATTAACAATTGGTATAACGTCATACTCCTTACCGATTACCTTACCTTCCGAGGACATAACCCGATGTATCGTAGATATAACTTCGTGATCAGAAAAAGAAGTTAGTCTTCATTTCAGTGACGGGTTACATAACTTTATGTATGAATTAGAAAATCAAGTGTCAAACCGTTCGAGATATTTCCCACCTTCTTTGGGAGTCAAACGTCGGTGTCAATGGCTTCACCCATCCTCTGATTCCGATTGTCAAATCAGTTATACCTGGAGTAAATCCTCTGTACAGTTTGGCAATTGGCACCTTCATTCGCGGTATGGATATTAAAGTAGAGCGTCCATCCGTTTAAAAAAGCAAGCAAATGGTATGAAGTCAAAGTTCTACTGAATTCCTTGCCTTACGGATTCATATCCATCTGTACCGAGAGTATAACACCGCGCTCAGAGGACCGAATTAGTATACATTTTAGTGACAGGCACCAAATTTACATGCACGAATAGGAAATTCGAGAGTCAAAACGTTCGAGATCGTTACCAACCCCTATGAGTCATTAACGGCTAAATCAGTACCTCCACCTATTCTGTGGTTCCGAGAGAAATACCAGGTGCTACGGGAGTAACGGCGCTGAAGAATATTAGCAATAGACACCTTAATGCACGGTTTGAATATTGAAGCAGCCCGTCAAACCGTTGTCGAATGTTACCTATTGGTATAGAGTCTAACACTTTACCGATAAATTTACCCCCGGAGAAGCTAACCCGTAGTTTCGAGAGTACAAATCCGTGGTCAGAGAACTTCATGTATGAGTCACAAGATCCAGGGTCAAGCCGCTTGAGAAGGTTGCAACCTTCTGTGATAGACGATTGGCTATGTCAATAGCAACACCCATCCTGTGATTCCGAAAGTCAAACGAGATATCCCGGGAGTAAATGCGCTGTACAGTAATGATAATAGATACCTTAATTCGAGGATTCAGTATTAGAGTCAAGCGCCAAACATTTGTAGAACGTTACGTATTCGTATAGAGTCAAACATTTTACCGAAGGTCTTATCTTCCGAGAAGACACCCGCTGTATCGAGAGTATACTACGTATTCGGAGAAACAGATTAGTAGCAGTTTTAGCAGGCACACATCTTAACTTTCTGTATGAATTAGAAAATCGAGTGTCAAACAGTTCGAGTACGTTACCGCCCTCATTGAGATTCAAACGACTCAGTCAACAGCTACACCTATCATGTTACGCCGAGAATCAGGCCAGTTATTCGTGGGGTAAGTCCGCTAAATAGTGTTGCTAATAGACACCCTAATTCAGGATTTTAATATTATAATGCAGCGTCGAACCGTTTGAGAACGTTACATTCCCCTTTGAGATTCGAATGGATGAATCAATAGCTTCATCTATCTAGTGATTCGGAGATTGAAACCAGGTATTCATGGAGTAATTCCGCTGAAAAGTATCGTCAGTAAACACCTTAGTTCACGGTTTGAATATTTAAGTAGAACGTCTAAGCGTTTTAGGGAGTTTGAAATTGGTATAAAGTCATACATTTTACCCATGGCCTTACATTCGGAGAAGCTATCCCGCCGCTCTCAGAGTATATCATACCGATCATACATAGAAATTATTATACATTATAGTAACGGGCACATTAATTTCATGTGTCAATTAGACGATCTTGTGTCAAATCGTTCGAGAAGGTTCCCACCTTCATGAGAGTCGAATGGTTAAGACACTAGTTTCAAGCATCCTGCAATTCCATGGGTCAATCCAGGTATTCCGGTAGTAAGTCCGCAGAACAGCATTGGCTATAGACAGCCTATTTCACCGTATAAATGTTAAGGTACGGGGACAAATCGTTGTAGAACGACAGGTCATTGGAATAGCGTCAATATTTCTACAGAAGGCATTACCATCCGAGAAGCTAACCCTCTGTATCGGGGGTATTTCATCGTCTTCGGAGATGCAAATTAGTATACATTTTAGGGATGGGTACACTATATCCCTCTATGAATTTGAAGATAGAGTGTCGAAGCTCAGAGAACTTTACCACCCTATATGTGTGTCGAAATGCTCTGTCAATAGCTGCACCTGTCCTGCGACTCCTAGAGCCAAACGAGGTAATGCTGGAGTGAATCCGCTGAATAGTATTGGCAACATACACCTTAATTCAAGATATGAATATTAAAATAGGGCGTCAAAACCGTTTGAGAACATTACAAATAGGAATAAAGTAAAACATTTTGCTCAAGATCCGCACCATCCGAGAAGATAATTCGCTATATCGAGAGTATACCTTCTTGGCTAACGAAGCAAAATAGTTTAAATATTAGTGTCGTGCGTCTAAATTTCATTTATGAAGTCCAAGATCGAGCGCCAAACCGAGGGAGATCGTTACCAATTAGTATGGAGTCAAACGCTTCGCGGAAGAACTTAATATCCGAAATCCTCGCCCGCTGTATTGAGTATAGCAGCGCGTTCAGAGGAACGAAATAGCATACAATTTAGTGAAGGTCACCTTAATTTCATGTCTAAAACAGAATATAGGGGGTCAAACCGTTTCAGAAATTTACCGCCTACTTTGAAGGACGGATGGCTATGTCAGTAGGTTCACCTATTCTGTGATACAGAGTCAATCTGGCTATTATGCAATTATATGCACTGTACAGTACTGGCAAGAGACACCATAATTCAGTGTTTGAACTTATAGTAGAGCGTCAATAATTTTGAGATGGACAACAATTGTTACAAAGTAAAACGTCTTACTGATGAACTCACCCACCGAAAGCCTAATCCTTTGTATTGGGAGCACAACATCGTGTTCAGGGGAACAAGTTAATTTACATTTTAGTGACGGGCATCTTAATTTCATGTAAGTATTAGAAGATCGGTACCACCATCTTTGAGGGAAGCAGGACTAAGTCAACAGCTCTACCTATTCTGCGATTCCAAGAGTCAAACGATGTGCTCTTGGACTAAATGCTCCGTACAGTATTGGCTACAGACACTATAGTTCATGGTACGAATATTAAAGCAGACCGTCATACTGTTGCAGAACGATTTGTACTGCTATGGAGTCAAACTTTCTACCGAAGGCGTTACCTTCCTGGAGGCTGATCTGCAGTATCAAGCTTATATCTTCGTGTTGAGAGAAGGAGAGTAGTACTTATTTAAGTCACGGGCACCTTAAAATTCATATATGATGTAGAAGGTCGAGGGTCAGACCGTTCTAGAGCGATATCAAATTTCTTGAGAGTCGACGTGCTAAGTAAACAGCTTGACATGCCCTTTGTTCCCAAGAGTCAAAGCAGGTGATCCGCGTCTATGCACGCTATGCAGTATTAGCATTAGACACGCAATTTCAAGGTACAAGTAATGAAGTACAGAGTCAATGCGTTGTAGAACGTTACCTACTGCTATACAGTCAGACATTTTACCGAAGGCCTCATTATCCGGGAAGCTATCCCGCAGTACCGAGATTATAGCCTCGTGTTCAAAGACGCAAATTAACATACATTTTAGTGCCGGGCATCGTAATGTCATGTATGAAATGGAAGATGGAGTGTCAGACCGTCACAGGACGTTACTACCTCCATTGTGAATCGAAGTTCTGAGTCAATAGCTGCACGTATGCTATTATTGCGATATCCAAACCAGGTATTCCGAGAGTCATTCCACTGTACACTACTGCCAATGAACACCTTTATTTGCGGTTTGAATATTAAAGTAGAGCGTCAAACGGTTTGAGAGCGGTACAAATTGGTATAAAGTCATACGTTTCACGGAAGGACTTACCATCCGCGAACCTCGTCGGCATCCACGCGAGTATAACTTCCTGTTCACAGGAAGAAATTAGTCATCATTTCAGTGACGGACACTTACGTTATCGTAAATGAATTGTAAGATGGAGGGTCAATCCGCTCGAGCACGTTGCCGCTTTCCTCGAGATTCGAAAGGATAAATCAATAGTTTCACCTACCCTGTGATGCCGCGACTCAAACCTGGTATTCCGGTAATGGAACAGCTGTACGGTATTGGTACCCCACTCCTTACGTCACGGTTTGAATATTAAAATAGAGCGCCAAGTCATTTGGAATAGTTAGTAATTTGTATAAATAAATTACTTTCATCGAATGTCTTACCCTCGAGAAGCTAACCCGCTGTATGGAGAGTATAACATCGTTATAATAGAAACAAATGAGTATACATATATGTGACGGGCACCTTAATTTCATGTATGTATTAGAATGTCGAGTATCAAACCATTCGAGACTGATACCACCTTCATTTAGTGACGAAGGTCTAAGTCAATAGGCGCAAATATCCTGCGATTCCGAGAACGAAACCAGGTATTCCGGGAGACAATCGGTTGTAGTGTATTGCCATTAGTCACATTACTTCACGGTATGAATGCTGATGAACAAAGTCCAGCTGCTGTGGAACGTTTCCTTTTGGTATAGAGTCAAACTCTTTACCGAAGGCCTTACCTTCCGAGAACCTGACCGGCTGTATCGAGAGTATAACTTCGAGACCAGAAAATCTATGTAGTATATATTCTAGTCACCGGCACCATAATTCCGTCCATCAATAAATATATCCCGCGGCAAACCGTTCGAGAACGGTATCAGATTTTTAACAATCGCACAGCTAAGTCAATAGCTTCACCTATCCTATGATCAACAGAAAAGCTGTTGTTGGACGTTACCTACGGGCATAGGTTCAAACTTTTATCCGAATGGCTCACGGTCCCAGAAGCAAATCCGCTGTATCGGTGAGTATAACGTCGTGTTCATGGACACAAGTTAGTGTACATTTTAGTGACGGCACACATAAATTCATGTATGAAGACGACGATCGAGGGTCGAAAACGTTACAAGCTTCTGTGAGAGTCGATCGTCTAAGTCAATGGCTTCATCTGTCCTGAGATTCCGAGAGTCAAATCAGGAAATCCGGGAGTAAATCCGCTGAACAGTATTTGTATTGAACACCATAATTCACGGATTGAATATTAAAGTACAGCGTCAAACCGTTTGATAACAATACCAATTCGAATACAGTCATACCAGTCACCTTACCAGCTTTAGCGAGTGTCCGGCTTAATGTTAACGGAAACAAATTAGCAGCCATTTTCGCAGACGGAGACAACATGTTTGTATATAAGTATCAACATCGAGAGTCAATGCGTTCGAGAACGTTACCTACATCTTTGTGAGCCGCACATCTATGTCAATAGCTGCACATATCCTGAGACTCCGAAAAGTAAATCAGGTACTCAAGGATATACCGCGAATAAATGTGCCTGAAGCCAATACCTTTCTGCGGACATACTCCCAGAATAGCTGTGTTTGACCCTCGGAATCACACGAGAGGTGGAGCTTGTGACTTAGTTATGCGAATCTAAGAGAAGGTGGTATCGTTCTGGAACGATTTCACCCCGTATCTAATAATTCATATATGAGACTATGATGCCCATCACTAAAATGAATACTAATATCGTTCTCTGAGTACGAAGTCAAGCTTTCGATGCAGCTGGTTACGCTTCTCGGAGTGTAAGGCTGTCGGTAAAATGTTTGTCTTTATAAAAATTGTTTACGTTGTAGATGGTGTAACTTTGTCCATTAACATTTATACCGTGAAACATGGTGCCACTTCCCAATACTGTTCAGCGGACTTACTCCTGATATGCCAGGCATGACTATCGGAATCACAAGTATAGGTGATGCTGTTGACTCAGCCATTCGACTCTCGAAGAAGCTGGTAACGTTCCCGATAGGTTCGACACTAGGTCTTCCTATTTATACACGAAATTAAGCTATCTGCCTGCTATAAAGTCTACTAATACGTTCCTGTGATCCTGTTGCATGACAATCTCTATGGCGGATTGCTTTCTCGGTATGTAAGGTATAGGTTAAGACGAATGACTTTATACCAATTGGTAATGATCTCCGACGGTTTGACTGTCAACCTTAATATTCGTGCCGTGAATTACGGTGTGTATTAACAATAATGCTTAGCGCACTAAGTCCATGAATAGCAGGTTGACTCTCGGAATCATAACTGTAGGTGAAGCAATTGATTCAGCCGTTCGAATCTCAAAGAAGGTGGTAACGATCTCAGTTTGACATTCGATCTCCTCATGCATACATGAAACTAATGTGCCCGTCGCTACAATGTATACTAATTTCGAATCGCGGAAGACGAACTTATACTCCCGATACAGCAGTATAGGTTCTCGGAAGTATGCGATAAAGTGAATGATGTTATGCTAATTGGTATCGTTATGAAACGGATTGTCTCCGAACTTCAATATCCATACCATGAATTAATGTGTCCATTGCCAAGACTATTCAGCGGATTTACTTCCTGAATACTTGGCTTGGCTCTAGCTATCTCAAGATGGATAAAGATATTGACCTAGCCGTGCGGTTCACAAAGAAGTATGTTACGTTTCGGAAAAGTTTGACACTTGATCATCGAATTCGTACGTGAAATTATGATGGACGTCACAAAAATGTATACTAATTTGTTCCCCTCAACGCGAAGTTATGCTCTTGATACAGCGGGATAGGTTCTCGGAAGGTAAGGTCTTTGTTAGAACGTTCCACTGTATAGCAATAGGTAACGTTCTAGAATGGTTTAACTCTGATGTTTGATATTTATAACATGATACAGCTTGTTCAATACCTGTACAGTACTGCGGGTTTAGTCGCGGAATAGCTGGTTTGTCTCTAAAAATCACAGGTTTGCTGAAGACATTGGCATAGCTGTGCGACTCTAAAAGGAGGTGGCAACGTTCAATAACGGTTTGACGATCGGTCTTCTATGCCATGCACGAAATTATCGCATATCGCGAACTCGTATACTAATGTGTTTCTCTGAGCACGAAGCTATACTCTAGATGCAGCGTGTTTGCTTCTTGGAAGGTAAGGCCTTCGGTCATGCGGATGCCTTCATAACAACATGTGACGTTCTAAAACGGTTCGACACAGTACTTTAATATCGATACAGTGAATTATTGTGTCTTTGGCAAATACTGATCAGCGCAATTATTCCAGGGAAATACTCGTATGACTCACTGTATCATGGTATAGGTGAACCGATTAGCAAAGCCGTTCGATTCTTAAAGAAGGTGGTAACGTTGTCGAACAGCTTGACACTCTACCTTCGAATTCATTCCTGAAATTGAGGAGCCCGTCACTAAAATTTATAGTAATTTGATCCACTGAACACGGTGATATAGTCTCGACACAGAGGGATAGACACACTGCACGTAAGACTTTCGGTTAAAAGTTTGACTCTGTACCAGTATGTAACGTGCTACAACGGTTTCACTAAGAATTTTCATATTTATACCGTGCAATAGGGTGTTTGAGGCCAATAGTGTACAGTGGATCTATTCCGGAATACCTGGTTTTACACGTGGCATCACAGGGTGGGAGAGGCTATTGACGTAGACGTTCGTCTCTCAAGGATGGTGGTTACGTACTCGATAGGATTGACCATCGATCCTCGAATTCATACACGAAATTAAGGATGCCGTCAGTAAAATGTATACTAATTCTTTTCTCCGATCCCGAGGTTATGCCCTCTGTACAGCGGATTATGTGCGCGGAAAGCAAGGTTTACGGTAAGAAGCTTGTCGTCATTCCAATTGGAATAGTTCTCCTACGGTATGTCTCTCCACCTTAATACTCATACAGCGAATTAACGTGTCTCTTGCCAATACTCTTCATCGGCTTTTTTCCCGGAGTGCATAGCTTGTCTCTCGAAATCACAGGAAAGGTGAAGTTATTGCCTTAGCCATGCGAAATTCAAAAGCGGTGGTATCAATTTCGGACGATATTACTCTCCATTATCCTATTGATGGATGCAATTAAAGTGTTCATCTGCTAATGTGTCCGCTAACTTGTTTCCTTGAGCACTAAGCTAGACACATGCTGCCAAGGAATAGGTCCTCGGAGGGTAAGGAATCAGGTAAAATGTCTGACCCTATACCGGTAGGTAACGTTCTACGGTGCCTCGAACATGTGTATTACTATTTGTGCCGTGAATTAACGCGTCTATTGCTAATACTATAGTGCGGATAGACTCCCGGAATCCCTTGTCTGACTCTCGGAATAACAGGGCTGGTGATGCTATTGACTTATGAACACGACTCTCAAAAAAGATGCTAACGTTCTCGAACAGTTTCACGCACAATTATGCTACTCATGCGTGAAACTGATGTGCCCTGTGTTGAAATGTCTACTCATTTGTTTCTGTGAACAATAAGCTAGTCGATCGCTACAGCAGGATATGTTCTCAGAAGGTACGGTATTGCCGAAATAGAATTACTCTGTTCTAATTGTTAACGGCCTCCGGCGGTTTGACTCAGTACATAAATAGTTATACCGTGACAGAAGCAATTTACTGCCAATATTCTCCAGCGTATGTACACGCTGAGTGCCTGCTTGACTCTCGCAAGCACAGGATTGCTGAAGCTACTGACTTGGCCATTCGAATCTCACGGAACGTGGTAACGTTCACGAACGGTTTGACACTCGATCTTTTATTTCATACATGAAATTAAAGTTCTCGTCACGAAAATGTAGACTAGTTCGTACCTCTGAACATGATGTTTTGTTCTAGGTACGCCGTGTTAGGCTTTCGCGCGGTAAGCTGTTCAGTAAGACGTTCAGTAAAATTTGATGCCAATTGGTAGCATTCTCAAACGGATTGCCGCCCTAATCTAATCCTCATACCGTGAATTATGGTGTGTACTGCCAATACTCTGCAGCGGATTTATATCCGGGATACCTGGATTGACTCTCGGAATCGTAGAATAGGTGAAGCTACTGACTTAGACGTTCGATGCACAAAGAGGATGGTAAACACTCTCGAATGGTTTGACCATGGATCTTCTAATTCAAACATGAAATTAAGCTGCTATCCCAAAAATGAAGACTAACTTCTTTCTCTGAACATGATGTTATACTCTTGAAACGGCGGGTTAGCTTCACCGAGGGTAAAGGCATCGGTAAAGTGTTTGACCTAATGCCGATTGGCAACGCTCTAAAACGGCTTGACGCTCTGCTTTAATAATCAAACCCGAATTACGGAGTTAATTGCCAATACTCTACACCGGATTTACTCCCGGAGTATCTGGTTTAACATTCGATATCACACGATATGTGAATCTATTGACTTAGCCGTTCGTCTCTCACGGAAGGCGGCAACGTTCTTGAGCGGTTTGGACTTCAATATTCTCATTTGTACATGAAGTTAAGGTTCCAGTCACTGAAATGAATAGTAGTTTCTTTCTCTGAACACGAACTTGTACTCTCGAAACAGCGGGTTAGGTTCACTGAAGGTAAGTCTTTCGGTAAACAGTTTGACTCTATATCAATAAGTATCACCCAACAACGGTTTACCTATGCACCTTAATATTTATACTGTGAAATAGGGTGTGTCTAATTTCAATACTGTGCAGCTGATTTACTCCCGGAATGCCTGCTCTGCCCTTTGGAATCATAGGACAGGTGAAACCTTTCATGTAGCCCTTGGACATTCAGGCAGAGCGGTCACGATCTTGAACGGTTTGACTCTCGATCTTCCAATTCCTACATCAAGTTTAGGCGCCCGTTACCACAAAGCATAGGAATTTTCATCTCCGAACACTAAGTTCTATTCTGGACACAGCGGGTTCACTTCTCGAAGGCAGGACTTTCTGTGCTGAGTTTGACACTATACCTATACGTGTCGTTCTTCGACGGTTAGGATCTGTACTTCAATATTTATAACAGCAGATTTACTCCCGGAATACCTGGTTTGACGCTCGGAATCAAAGAATGTGTAGACCTATTGACTTAGCTGTACGTCTCTCAAAGAAGTTGGTATATTTTTAGCATAATTTGACCTTCAATATTCTAATTCATACATGATTACATGATGTCCATCCCTAAAATATATACTAGTGTCCTTCTCTGAACACGAAATAATACTCTCGATACGGCGAGTCTGCTTCACAGAAGGTAAGGCTTTCGGTAAAAGGTTTGTATCTATACCAATGTGTAGCGTCCTACAACGGATTGACTGTCTGCTTTAATGTTTATACAGTGAATTAAGGTGTCTATTGCCAATACTCTTCAGCGGTATTACGCCCGGGTACCAGATTTGTCCCATGGAATCACAGGATACATGAAGCTATTGCCTTAGCTGTGCGGCCCTCAAGAATGGTGGTATCGTTCTCGAACGGTTCGACTCTCGATCTTCTAATTCATGCTTGAATATCATTTCTCCGTCACTAAAATGTATACTCATTTGTTTCTCTGAGCAGGATATTATAACCACGATACTGCGCCTTATGTTCTCGGAAGGTAAGGTATGCGAAGAACACTATGGCGTTATACCAATTGGTAACGATCTCAAATGGTTGGACACTCTACATTCTCATTTATAACGTGAATTGAGGCGACCTTTCAAACACTATGACGTAATACCAATTGGTAACGATCTCAAACGGTTGGACTCTCAGCATTCTTATTTATACCGTGAATTGAGGCGACCTTTTACCATACTCTTCAGAGCGTATGCTGCCAGAATATCTGGCACGGCCCTCGGAGACACAGGATAGTTGAAGCCATTGATTTAGCTGCGCGAACCAGAATAGGGTGGTAACTTTCTCGAAAGGTTCGATCCTCGATATTATAATTAATACATGAAAATAAGGTACTCGTCACTAAAATGTATAATAATTTGTTTTTCTGTACACGAAGTTATTCTCTCGATACAGCGGGAAAAGTTTCTCCGATGGTTGGGCCTTCCGTAAAATGTTTGACGCTATACCAATTGGTACGTACAACAGCAGACTGATACTGTACTTTAATATTTGTACCGTGCATTAGGGTGTCTGTTGTCACTACCGAACAGCAAGTTTATTCCTTGAATACCTGGTTTGACACTCGGAATCACAGGATAGGAGAAACTATTGTCGTATGCGTTTCGCCCCTCCATGTAGGTGGTATCGTTCTCGGATGGTTTGACTCTCGAGCATCCAACTGATACATGAAATTGATGTGAACGTCTTCTCAAATGTCTACTAATTTAATTCTGTGTGCACTTAGCAAGACACTCGCTGCAGCGGGTTATCATCCAGGAGAGTACGGTATTCGAAAAAGGAATTACTTTATAGCAATTCGAAATGTTCTGCAACGGCTTGACTCTACACTTTAATATTCATGCCGTGAATAACGATGTCAAATACCAATGCTGTGCAACATAATTACTTCGTGTTTACCTGATTTGACGTTCCGAATCATTGGGCAGGTGGCGCTATTGACGTAGCCGTATGACTCTCAAAGAGGCGGTAAAGTTTGCGAACTGTTTGACTCTCGACCTTTTAATTCATGAATGAAGTTATGGTGCCCGTCACTAGGATGAATACTAGTTTCTTTCTCTGAACACGAAGTTACACCCTCGGAACGGCCGGTTAGCTTCATCCGAAGGTAAGGTTATCGGTAGAGTGTTTGTATCTATACCAATATGTGACGTTCTACAACAGATTGACTCCGTACATTAACATTTATGCCGTGATATGGGCTGTCCAGAGCCAATACTGTAAAGCTGATTTACTCCTGGAGTACCTCGTTTGGCCATAGGAATCACAACATTGGTGAAGCTATTCACGTAGCCGTTCGTTTCGCAGAGATGGTGGCAACGTTCTCGAGGTGTTTGACACACGATCTTTTAATTCACGCATGAAGTTAAGGTGCCCGTCACTGAAATGAAGACTAATTACTTCCTCTGAGCACGAAGTTGCTCTCTCAAAACGGCGAATTTGCTTCTCCGAATGTGAGACCAGCGGTAAAATGTTTGGCTTTATACCAATTGGCAGCGCTCTAAAACACATTGACACTATAGTTTAATAATCAATTCGCGATAGAAGGTGTGTGTTACCAATACTGTTCAGCGGATATACTCCCAGAATACCTGGTTTGACTGTCGGAATCGCAAGGTGGGTGATGCAATTGACTTAGCCGGTCACCTCTCATGGAAGGTGGTATCATTCTCGAACGTTTTGTCCCTCGAGCTTTTAATTCTTACATGTAGTTAAGGTGCCCTCCAAAGAAATGAATACTTACTTCTTTCTATGATCTCAAAGCTATACTCTCGATGAAGCGGGTGAAGTTCGCGGATCGTTAACACCTTCGGTAAAGTGTTTGAATTAAAAGCAATTGGAAACGCTCTAGAACGGTTCGACGCACTTCTTTAATATTCAGACCGCGAATCAAGATGTCTATTGGCAATAATGCCCAGCGGATTTACTCCAGGAATATCTGGTTTGTCTCTCCGAATCGCAGGATAGGTGACGCTACTGACCTAGCCGTTCGAATCACAGAGTGGACGGTAACGTTCACGAACTGTTCGACCCACGCCTTCGAATTCATAATGAAGTTAATGTGCCCGTCAGTAAAATTGATACTAGTTTGCTTCTCCGACCATGAAGTTATGCTCTCGATACAACGAGATAGCTTCTCGGTAGGCAAGGTGATCGATAAAGATGATGCGTTCATACCAATATGTAACGTTCTACAACTGTTCGACACTGTACTTTAATATTCATGCAGTGAATAAAGGTGTCTTCTGCCAATACTGATAAGCGCATCTACTCTAGGGATACCTGTCTTGAATTTCGGAATCACTGGACAGGTCATGCGATAAACATAGCCGTGCGATTTTGCTATTGAAACGTCAAAATTAGGTGTGCGACTGGTAATGTCTACTAATTTAATTCCGTGACCACTAAGAAAATCACTCGCTACAGCGTGTTAGGCTTCTCGGAAGTTAAGGTTTTTGGTAAAATGGTTGACTGTATAAGAATAGGTAACTTTCTACAGCAGTTTCACACTCTATTTTAATATTCACACCGTGAGTTAAGGTGACAATTGCCAATACTCTTCAGCGGATATACTCCTGGAACTTCATGTGTGACTCTCTGAGTCACAGGATAGGTGAAGCTATAGACGTAGCTGTGCGACTATCAAAGAAGGTGGTATCGTTCTAGAACGATTTGGCACTCTATATTCTTACTCATACATGAACTTATGGTGCCAATGACTAAAATGTATAATAATGTCTGCCTCTAAGCACGAATTTAAGCTGTCGATACGGCGGGTTAGCTTCTCGGAAGGTTAGATATTCGGTAAAACGTTTGACATTATAGGAATTGGTAACGTTCTCAAACGGTTTGATGCTGTATTTCAATTTCTGACCGTGAATTATAGTGTCTATGGCCAGTACTGTTCGGCGGTTTGACTCCTGGAATACTTGGTTTAGCTATTAGAATCACAGGATTGGTGAAGCTATTGACTTAGCCGTTCGTCTCGTAATGAAGGTGGGATGGATCTCGAAATGTTTGACTCTCGATTATTCTATTCAAACATGAAATTTGGTTACCGTGTGCAATAATATCTACTATTTTATTTCGGTGAGCACTAAGCCAGGCACTCGCTAGAGCGGGTTAAGTTCTTGTAAGGTATGGACTTCGGTACAGCGATTGACTTTATACCAATTGGTAACGCTCTCAAACGGATTGATGCTCTACTTCAATATTCAAACCGTGAATTAAGGTACCTGTTGCCAAAACAGTTCAACGCACTTACAAACCGTTCGACGCCGCTACCACCATCTTTGAGATTCAAACGCCTAAGTCAATAGCTTCATATATCCTGCGATTCCGAGAGGCAGACCAGGTACTCCGGGAGTAAGTGCTGTTAACTGCTTTGGCAACAGGTACATTAATTCACACGAATTTTCTATTCATGCATGAATATATGGTGCCGTCACTAAATGCATACTAATTTGTACCTCTGAACACAATGTTATAATCTCGGCATAGCGTTATATGCTTTCGGAAGGCAAGGGCTTCAGTAAAGCGATAGTCCTTCTACCATTTGCTTGCTTTCTCAAAAGGATTGACGCTCTACTTTAATATTCAAGCCGTGAATTAAGTTGTCTCTTGCCAGTAGTGCAGAGGGCATTTACTCCCGGAATAACTGGTTTGACTTGCGGTGTCATAAGATATGCGGAGCTATTGACTTAGCCGTTCAACTCTCAAAAAGTTGTTATCGTTCCCCAACGGTTTGGTACCCGATCTCCTAATTCATATATGAAAATAAGGTGTGCTTCTGCTATAAGGTCTACTAATTTGTTTTCGTGAGCACTAAGCATGACACTCGCTACTGCCGGTTAGGATCAAGGAAGGTGATGTGTTCGTTAAAAGAATGTCTCTATAGCATGTGGTAATGCTCTTCGACCGATTGAGCTTCTGCTATAGTATTCATAGCGTGAATCAAGGTGTCCATTGCCAATACTGTATAGCGGATTTACTCCCGGAATACATGGTTTGATTCATAGAATCTTGGAGAAGGTGAAGCTATGACATTGTCGTGGTAAGGTAAGATGGTAGTAACGTTCCCAAGCGGTTCGACCCTCAAATATCTAATTCATACATGAAGTTGTGTTGACCGTCAATGAAATGAATACCAATTTCGTTCTCTGTACACGGAGTTATACTCTCGAATCTGCGGGATACCTCCGAAAATCTAACGCGCTGTATCGAGAGCAGTGACGAGCACCATAATTTTGTGTATGAATTAGATGATCGAGGGTAAATCCGTTCGAGAACGTTACCACTTTCTGTGAGAGACGATCGTCGAAGTCAATGGCATTACCTATCCTGTGATTCCGAAACTCAAACGAGATATTCCGGAAGCAAATGCAATATTCGCAATGGATACCATAATTCGCGGATTGAGTATTAAAGTAGAGTGCCAAACCGTGTGAGAGTGCTACCAAATGTTATAACGTCAAACATTTTACCGAAGACTTTACCCTCTGAGAACCTAACCCGTTGTATCGAGAGTATAACTTCGTGATCAGGATACAAAATTAATACACGTTGTAGCGTTGGACACCTTCATTTCATGTATGCATGAGTCATACCGTTCTAAAACGTTACCTCCTTCATTGAGAGTCGCATAGATAAGGAAATAGCTTCACCTATCCCGTGATTCTAAGAGTAAAATCAGTCATGACGGGAGTAAATGCACTGAATTATATCGGCAATTGACAACATTCGTCACGGTATCAACATATAAGTAGAAAGTCAAATTGTCGGTGGTCAATACCAATTGGAATAGAGACACTCTTTTCACCGAAGACATTACCTTCCGTGATCATAACCTGCTGTATCCAGAGTATAACTTCGTACTTCGGGAAACACATTGCAATCCATTTGAGTGGCGGCACATTAAATTCATTTTTGAATTAGAATTTGGATGGTCAAATTGTTCCAGAACATTATCACCACCTTGAGAATCGAACGGCTACGTCAATAGCTTCACCGATCCTGTGATCCGAGAGTCATATCAGCAAATACGGGAGTAAATCCGCTGAATTGGTTTAGCAATAGATACCATAATTTACGGTATGAATATTAAGTGGAGCGTCAAACCGTATTAGAACGTTATAAATTCCTACAAAATCAAATGCTTTACCGAAGATCTTACCTTCCGTAAATCTAACCTGCTGTATCGGGAATATAAAATCGTGTTCAGTGAGACGAATTAGTATACGCTTTAACGACGAGCACATTAATTACATGTATGAATTAGAAGGTCGAGGTTCAAACCTTCATGACCTCTACCACCACCTTCTATGACATACGGCCGTCTAGATCAACAGCTTCAGGTATCCTGTGATTCGGAGAGTCATACCAGGTAATACGGGAGTAAATTCACTGAAGAATCATTGCAATAGGCATTCCATTTCACAGTATAAATATTAAGGTAGAGATTCAAACCGTGTGTGAATATTACAAATGTATATGAAGTCATTCCATTTACCATAGGAGAAACTATCCGGCTGCAGGTAGTGTCTCACTTCGTGTTAAGAAAATCAAAATAGTATTCATTCTGGTGACGGGCACCATAATATCATGTAACAACATGATGACCAGAGTCATTCAGTTCATGAATCATCCCACACTGTTTGAGAATTGCACGGCTATGTCAGTAGCTTTACCTGTTCCGTGGTGCCGAGAGTCATACCAGCTGTACTGGGAGTATGTCCGCTGAATAAAGATGGCAATTGACACGTTAATTCACGGTTTCAAAGCTACGGTAGAGCGTGAAACCGTCGCAAAACGTCACCGATTCGTATAGGTTCAATCTTTTTACCAAAGCCTTTACCATCCGAGAATATAACCGGCTACATCGAGGGTACAACGTCGGGTTCAGTGAAACAAATTATTATCCCTTTTAGCCACTGGCACCCTAATTTCATGTATCAATTAAAAGATCGATGTTCACACCATTTGAGAACGGTACCAATTCCTAGAAAGTCAAACGTTTTACCGAAGACCTTACCCTCCGAAAAATTATCCCGTTGTATCGAGAGTAACATTTCCTGTTCACCGAATGAAATTAGTCATCATTTCAGTGACGGGCACCTTCAATTGATGTATGAATGAGAAGGATTGCGTATCAAACACTTCGAGGACGTCACCACCATCTTTGTGGATCGAATGGCTAAGTCAAAAGCTTCTCCTATCCTGTAATTCGGAGAGTCAATTCAGGTATTCGCGGAGTAATTCCGCTGAACAGTTTTGGCAGTAGGTACCTAAATTCTCGGTTTGAATATTAAAGTAGAGCGTCAAACCGTTTGAGAGTGGTACCATTGGTATATAGTCAAACGATTTACCGAAAACCTTACGCGCCGAAGAGACAACACACTCCATCGAGAGTATAACATCGTGTTCAGAGGAACATATTAGTATACATTTTAGTGACGGATACATTAATTTGATTTATGTATTCGAAGATCAAGGGTGAAACTATGCGAGAACGTAACCACCACATTTTATGAGTCGAGTGGCTAAGGCTATAGCTTCTCCATCCTGTGATTTCGAAGGGCAAAGCTGGTATTCCAGGAGTAAGTACACTGATTATCTTTGGCAATAGACACGTCAATTCGCGATCTGAATAGTAAAGTAGGGAGGCAAGCCGTGGATAAGCGATACGTACAGTTATAGAGTCAAACCCTTTAACGAACGTATTAACTTTCGAGAAGCTAACCCGCTGCAGCGAGAGGGTTGCGTAATGTCAACGGAAAGAAATAAGTATAATTTGTAGTGACTGGCACAATAATTTGATGTATCGATGAACATATCGAGAGGCAAACATTTCCAGGACGTCACCACCTTCTTTGAGAATTGCACACCTATGTCAATAGCTTCACCTATACTTGTGATTCCGAGAATCACACCAGGAATATCTGGAGTAAATCCACTGTATACGCATGGCAATGGACGCCATTATTCGCGGTTTGAATACTAAAGTAGAGCGTGAAACCGATTGAGAAAGTTACCATTTGGTATAAAATCATTCCTTTCACCGAGACATTACCTTCCTATAACGTCAACCTCTGTAGCGAGTGTCATGCTTAGTGCTCACGGAAACAAATCAGGTGACATTTAAGCAGACGGACGTCTCATTTTCATGTATAAATAGAAGATTCGACAGTCACACCGTTCGAGAGCGATTCCTCCGTCTGTGAGAGTCGAACGACTAAGTCAATAGCTTCACCTATCCTATAATTCCGAGAATAGCACCGGGAATTCAGAGAATAAATCCGCTGAACGTTATTGGCAATAGAAACATTAATTCACGGTATGAATATTATTGCAGAGATTCCAAACGTTTGAGAACGATACCAATTTGTAATACGTCATACTCTTTATCGCAAACCTTACCTTCCGGGACCATAACTCACGGCATCGTCGGTATAACTTCATGTTTAGAGAAACAAATTAGTACAAATTTTAGTGACGGCACCTTGAGATCGTGTATGAATTAGAATATTGATGGCCAAACCGTTCTAGAACGTTAACATCTTCTGTGAGGGACGAACGGCTATGTCAATAGCTTCACCTATCATTTGATTTCGACAGCCAAACCACGTATTTCGGGAGTGAATCCCCTGAAGAGTATTGGCAATAGTCACACTAATTCGGTGGAATGAATAATAAAGTTGAGAGTCAAACCTTCGTAGAACATTCCCAATTGGTATGAGATCATTCGCTTTATCGACGTCCTTACCATTCGAGAAGCTAAACCGCTGAATCTAGAGTAAAACCTCTCGCTTACAGACACACATTGGTATGAACTTTAGTTGCGGCACCTTAATTTCATGTATGAATTAGATGACCGATGTTTGAACGGTTCCAGAGCGTTACTACCGACATTGAGATTCGAACAGCTAAGCCAATAGCTTCAGCTATCCTGTGACTCGAAGGGGGTAAACCAGGTAATCTGTGAGTTGATGAGCTGAAGGCTATCGGCACTAGGCACATTAATTCACGGTGTGAATATTAAACTGCAGTGACAAACCGTTGTACATCGATAACAGTTTGTATATAGTCATTCTTCATACCGAAGGCCTCATCTTCCGTGAACCTAATCTGCCGTAGCGACAGTATAACTACGGGCTGACAGAAACATATTAGTTTTCATTTCAGTGACGGGCAGCCTTATTTCATGTATGAATTAGATGATCGAGGGCTAAACTGGTCGATATCGATACCACTTTCTTTGACACTCCAACGGCTGAGTCAATAGCTTCACCTTATCTTGTGATTCCGAGAGTCAGACCTGGTATTCCAGGCTTAAATCCGCTGAACAGTGTTGGAAATGGCACATTAATTCACGTTATGTATATTAAAGTAGTGAGTCAATGTGTTGAGATCAATGCCAAATGGTATAAAGTCAAATTATATACCTGACACCTTGCCTTCCTAGATCCTAACCCGCTGTAGCGACAGTCGCGCTTAGTGAACACGGAAACAAATTAGTTGACATTTTAGCAAACGCACAGCGTTTCCATGAATGAAGAGCAAAATCGGGAGTCAAACCGTTTGAGAAGGGTACCAACTGTAATAAATTCAAAAGCTTTATCGACGACCTTACCCCCCCCCCCCCCCCCCCCGCCAAAAAAAACCCATCCGTTGTATCGAGAGCATAACTACGTCTTCAGAGCAAAGAAATTAGAATTCCTTTCAGTGACGGGCACCTGCACATCGTGTATAAATTTGAAGACTGAGGACCAAACCGCTCGAGAACGTTGCCACGTTCTGTGAAAGAAGGACGGCTAAGATAATAGCATCACCTGTCTTACGATACAGAGTCAAACAGGTACTGCGGAAGTGAATCCACGGAACAGTATTGGCAACAGACACCTTAATTCACGGTTTGAATATTATAGTATTGCGTCAAACCATTTGAGAACCGATACGTTACCAATAGCTTTAATGTCAAACCTATTCTATACATCCGAGAGTCATACCAGGCTTTCCGGGAGTAATTCGCCGAGCAGTATTGGCAATGTACAGCATATTTCTCCGTATTAATATTATGGTAGAGAGTCAAACGGTTGTAGAGCTTTACCTTCTCTTATAGAATCACGCTTTATCCCGAAGGCCGTGCCTTCCGCCACACTAACCGCTGTTTCGGGGGTATTATTTCGTGTCCCGAGAAGCAAACTAGTAAACAATTTTCTGACGGGCTCCATAATTTCATGTATGAATTAGCAGATCGAGGGTCAAACCGTACGGAGACGTTACAACCGACTGTGAGATACGAATGATCATGTCAGTAGCTTCACCTCCGCCTGTGACTCCGAGAGTCAATGCTGGCATTCCGCGAATAAATCCGCTAAACGGTGCTGTCAACAGGTACCTTTATTCACGGTATAAATAGTAAAGTATATGGTCAATCCGTTGTAAGACGTCACCTAACGGTATAAACGTAAACGGTCTACCGAAGGCTTTACCTTTCCTGAACCCAACCCGCTATATCGAGAGTATAACATCGTGTCCAGAAAAACAAATTAGTTTACATCTTGGTGACGGGCACTTTAATTCCACGTATGGAATAGAAGACCGATTGTCAAACCTTTCGAGACCGTTACCACATGCTTGGGTGTAGATCGGCTATGTCAACAACTTGACCTATCTTGGCAATCATAGAGTCAAGCAGTTATTCCGGGAGTAAATGCGCGGTACAAAATTCGCAATAGACACCTTAATTGATTGTATGA
>NW_027470384.1:0-38855 GCF_051020765.1 Lasioglossum baleicum
TACCCGTCGCGTATAACGCGTTGGAAAAAATTAATAATAAGATAAAGGTATTATCGTATCTTCCAGCTTTCGTATATTTTCTTTTTTGTAACTTCTTAATGACATGTTTATGGTGCTTTCACTTATAAAATACGCTGCAATGACGAAGTTTTGAACAGAATACTGCTGGACAAGCTGAATATTTAAATCGCAATGTCGTAATGGCAGTTAAAAGACGTTGCTGCTGTGGAAATATTTTCTTTCCTTTAAATTCCATGGCCGTTCGTAATTTATACTGTACGACATTTTGTTATTTACCACACCTGTGTAACGGATTAAAGAAGTTTATTAAAATGAAATACTATCCGAATAGTCTTTGGCAATAATCAGTATGCTGACTACCTGACAACGTATTAGCATTGAGTAGGTGTATATATAAATATGTATTATAGGTAATAAACAGTTGTTTCTCAACTTATACAAATTTTCGTAATCGATTGAGCATCATTTCTTTCAAAAATTTTATTCTGTGCTTGTGACTTATTCTCGTACATAATATTACAATGTAGGCAACAATATTGGACGGTATTATATCATTACTATAAATTTACTACAATTACTATAATTTATGTGGTCTTTATCGATGTTTTCATTGAAAGTAGATTTCATTGTTTTATTTTTACAGTGGTTATGAGGTCAGAATAAAAAGATAAGGATACGGGAAAAAATAGACGACAGAAAAGGAAAGGGAGATATGTTTCAGTGGCGCTCTCTAGTGAACGTGTCAGTAATTTTGCGACAGTGTGAGACCAACGCGGATAACATGTTTGCGTGAAAGAGACAGTTAGGTGAGTACTTCGCGGGAATTCCCTTGGTGCGAATCTCTTTGATGGCGCGTATTGAGATCTGCCACAGATTTAATAAAATCATATTACAAACGATACACCTGAACGTGTTTAATCACGTTTGTAATATTACAGAAGAATTTGAACAGTAACGATTTATCTCTGGTTTTATTTCTGACGTATAAAAAATTCTGTAAAAATGTGCCTTAATGTATGATGAAAAAGTAAATGAAACGAATCTAACTAATAAGAATTTCATTATTGGAATGTACAAGTATAATCTGTAAAATGTACAGGTGAAACAAGTTATAAAAGTTATAAAGAAAGATATAAAATTCCGATATTTTTTTCTCGAGGAGAATTGAGATTTAATGAAGATATTCTCAATATGTTCTTCCATAATAAGTTTCTAATTTCATGGAATTAATAAAATACAATTATAAAGTTTCGCATAAAAATTGCATAAATCAGAAAAGCCAATATTTAATCTACTATACGAATATAAACTGTTCCCTCAAACGGCGAATAAAATTCTCTCGAAACAGTGTTTTCAGAAATAGTATCAGTAATATTGTATGATTTCCTGAACCAATTTAGGCAAATGCAAGTACCGCAGCCAATTAATTTTGGTCTCATTAGTATGATCCCTTTTTATCTCCCTCGACTTTCCAAATATAAGACGGTACATTTTTTAGCAAAAGGCAGAATAAAAGTTTCAAATTCTCCTTAATTCTTAATTCGAATTTCTCAAATTTACTGATTTTCGTGATAAGGTTGGATCTATTTACGTATTTAAAGAAAAAAAGAGATTGATTTTCTCAACGTTACATATAGAAACCTCTCCTGTTATTAGAAACGACTATATTTAACGTTACGTCTGTAATGGCCGTCGTTCTCGTTCTCACCGCCAGATGGTTTCCAAGTTGAAGGAGATTCAAGAATTTTCTTGCAAGCCCTTTTAAACCCTCCGATAAATATATATCTCTTTGAAGCACAGGATTTCAGAAAATAAAATAGACCCATGTTGCACGGAAATTTTATTGCGTTTAAAATTAAACAAAATTGGTATCTTCTATTAACAAAGGCATAGCATACTATAGATACGTACAGAAGTAAAATAATTCAATTGAATTTGTTGTTATAGGCTGTAGCACTTAACAGACCCATCGTGTTCTATGCACGTGCAGCTATCGCAATATTTCAAGGTGGGTTTACAAATGTCCCACCGTGCATTACCGTGCATCAAAAAGGAGGTGGGACATTTTTAATCCCACTGTGCCCCAAAGAGATATATACATACCACGCCGTAGGCGTTTCGATAGTATCCCCGTTATCTCTCGACCCCTACGAGTCTCGTAGGGGACTCGCTAGCAGGCCCAGGAACGAAACGTCGTACACCTTTTCCCTTTCGTCCCTTACAACAGGAACGCCACCTAGAGGGACATATTAGAAACATTGGGGGAAGGCCACCCCTACACGTCTACCAGAAATATAACAATCACTTCTGTACTTCTAGACCATAATTTGTGCATCCAAGTACACTTTTTCAGACGACAAGGCTATCTCAAAATATTATTAAACATTATAATATAATAATCGGTGACACGTATTACCCTGAATATCGACCAATCGAGGTTATGTCATAGAAAATAACACAGAAAAGAACACTGCAACAAAAAGTGCGAAATATAGTTACATTTTCTGTCTCTGTACATAAACCTATCCTATTAAAGGATCAACGTTGATCCACGTTTATAGTCGAGCAATGGTGTATATACGTAATTCCTTATATAAACCAGGAAGGATTGGAAATAACATCTAATGTAGCAGAACGAAAGTGAAAAATTGTTACGGTAACGAGCGTAATCTGGAACGACGAACTGTCCAGTGGAAAGTGTTAATGACACGAAATGAAAACGATCCGTCTGAGACCAGTAAATCACACCGTTGAAATGCACTAACCGTCTGGCCATTTAATTACAACGTAGCGAGCATCGTGGCGTCAAACACGGCCGGCACGCTGCAGCGTGCATCTAAATTTTTCCTTCGGACTTTATATCGGCAGTTAACGCGGATGATAAACGCGCATAACGCTTATCCAACGATGCCCACTAGCTTTTTGTAACCGGCCACTGGCTCAAGCTGTAGCTACTCGCTCAACTTTTATACTGGTCTACGAAACCTGCTATTTACGATCGCTATTTCGCAGCATCGCTAAGCGCGTTATTCGTTAACCCACACTCCTCCTGTTATCCCCACTCCTCGTGTCACTGTCATCCCCACCACTGCGACAGATCGCCAGTTAATGTCGACTCGTCTGACGTTCTTGTTACTCCGTCATCCAAGTTACAGCGCGATAAATATCTGGCGGGAAACGTATTTACTTCGAATGCGCTGTTCGCCGATTTTTCAAACTCGCGGGATTTATGCAACTTGGCGAAAATCAGAGGCAAAGCTTCTCAGCGATAATAACTCGAGCTTGTGATATAGGGCTGCGGTTCGATCTTCGGTGCTTGCATGCTAATCGCGAGCCTTTGTGAGAGGCAAGGTGATACAACGAGGTAAAATTATGACCCAGCAAGCTATAAAGGTCGAGTTTAGATTTAGATGTATTTTGTTGCTTTTTTCTCTTTCTTCGACAACCTGTTGGGGTATTTCCGGATTCGATTCTGGATGACACAAATGATGAAACTGGTTCTGAGATACTTCTGCGTGATTTGTTTGCGTTTACGATGTAGATAGCCACATTTTCAGTTCAAGGAAACTTACTTTGTACTGTCTTATTGGTAGTATGTTCGATTAAGAAAAAGAAATACATTAGGTTATTAAATATAACGAATTTCTTTTTCCACAACGTAATATAATTTGTTGTTAGGGGAATAGAAATTATTTTTATCACTTTAAATGGATTTCTTTTTCCCCAAATTAATATGTACAGTACACTTCACGTACCACAGGTATGTATAGCTGGACGAAAAATTTTTAGTAATGTTCGTACAGCACGATATAAGTATACGACTCCGTGGTATAGCTATACGTTGTGGAATATTATAAGAAATAGTCGGCAGGATCTAGGTAGCGCAGTCGTAAATCAAAACATTAAGCGGCGCCACTTTTCAGCTCGTGGCACGAGGTAACTGTTTTGCTGAAATAATGTTTAACTTATCATGATTTCAGTCATCCCATCGAGCATGGTAGTACCATTGCGTTTTTTACGAGTGTATCCTTCCCTGGTACAAATTATCTGTACACAATTGCTAATAGTTGTAACGAAAGCGACTGTAATGAGAATACTATAATAATAATGAAAACCATATAGTAATAATAATTTAAATAACAATGATAATTAAAAGTAATAACAATGATTAACAATAAAAATAACAGTAACTATAAAGCAATAACAATAATATGAATAATAATAACATTATTAACATTGGGAATAAAAAATTAACTGCAATGATAATACGGAAAGTGACGCAAGAACAAAAACAATAATAGAAACAGAAATAACAGCAATAATAATACCAGAAGTATTAATAACAATAATATAAATACCAATTTGAGTACTATTAACAATAACAATAATAGTAATAATAACGGTAACAGTGTTAATAATAATAACAATAATATATAATAATAATTTTCATAATGATAACAGCAATAGTAAAAACTTAACTATATGGTATAATAAAAATGTACCTATGTATATGTACTCGTACAATTATGTATAATACAAATTTATGTGTAAACACTGACAGCCAATCAAAGGCATTTAAGACCCCCTAATTTGGACAGGACACGCACAACGAACCTAACAAATCATCCGCGTCATACATACAATTGTATTTCAATATTTAACATGGGAATACAAGTTCGAAATCTGTTCTGCACACCACTGCGGTACAATACAATCGATTGCGAAACGAAAAAAGAAGATAAAAAGCTAAGACCTCGAAGAAGTCTGGACAAAAGGGTTAAATAGTCTGAAAACAAACAGAGGCGCGAGTTAACAAGGTATTTGCCTCGTAAATTTGAAACTGAAACTAAAGAATTTAGCCCATGAAACGCAGTTAGATCGATTAACTTTTACTCAAGGAAACTCATTTTCTATAGTCCCCTGTCTGGCGAGAGTAATACCGCCTTGTTTTCTAAGCTTGTTTTGGTTGGCGACAGTGCGAATCACTTTCCCCTGGAGGCATTAACTTTTTACACCCTTGGGAAAGAAAGGGTCGAGAGATGAATTAGCTAATTACTACACCCTGCCAGGACGTCGAATTCATGGCGCATTGGCGACTAATTTATTGGTGATTTGCAGAAATAGGAGTTCTCGTTTGCTAAACTAAATGAACGCGAAGATTCTTGCAGATGAATATCCAGTTTGTTTTGCTTTCGAGAAGCGAATGTATCACTTCTATATTCGCGATCTATATAACTAATATATATTATTAAAAGTAAAAGGCAAAAGTTAAAAGGCAAAGTGATGATTCTGTATACTATTTCTGTACATTTTGTATATATTTTTGTATATTCTTTGTATCCCGAAATACGTGGATGAAAAATAGATATAGAGTCTAAAGAATATATTTGAAAAAAATTTATTATTTATTAATGCTGATTCAGCATCCATTTCTCAAGTTTAATATACACCTACTGACAAAAATTAAGAAGTTGAGGTAATTCAAGTAATCGAAAATGTAAAAGTATGATTGAATTATTTATAACAATTTAATTGTCTAAGGAAGTGAAGAAAGGATTGTATAATGAGAAGATGAATGCTGAATATTCTCTAAAAATTTAAGAAAATATGAAACGCCCTCTTGCAATGAAAGAAATAAAATTCTGCATTTTAAGTAAAAACTATTGATTTTCAATTCTACTTTGATTAAGTATTTTTCATTAATACCAGGCCGTATACGATGGGAAAGTTTCGAGTCCTTTTTATTAAATGTCCTGTACCTCCATCGTGAAGAGTTAGAAACTGAATATTCACGAAACTCATTCACAATATTCAAATTGAATTTCCGAGTATTTTGAAACAATTGAAATATTTGACAAATAGATACGCATTGTATAATTTGAACAGCAACAGTAGTAAAATGAATGCGATTAGAATGTTTGGATTAAATATTTCTTAAATACGAAGTAAAAATAAAATACGTGGTAAGTGTATCAATATGTTCAAAGAACAAATAGTTTTAATCAGAAATGATAAATAAAAAATTGTAATTGTATTCAAAATTGTATTCTTTTGCATTGATCGAAGCGAATATAACTCGCAGAGGCTTCTAGCACTCTGCTCTCACGCGCAACCTTTTGCCAATAGATGTCGCTAACTGTATATAACGGCATAGTAATCTAAAAAGATTCGATAAAAGACCTGGGAAATTTATATTTAATTATACGAAGGTAGCAAATGCCTTTATAAACATATATAAAAGAAAAAGATACAAATTAACATAACGAAAAATGAAATTATTCGAGAAGGTGTCAGTGTAAATGATCAATGAAATATTATTTTTATTATATCAATGGAAATTTCGTGTTTTTATAATATTTATTTATCAAACAATAAAAATTAGCAATTCTTCTTTTTTATTGTAATTAAGGAACTTTTGATCCGTTAATTTATCAGTAAATAAATAAATTATACATATAATATTTTCATAAGTTGAATTGTATATTTAATGAAATACAAACATAATTATATAATTTGTTAAAAAAAACAGAATTAAATTACAGCGTTCGAAATTTGGATCTAATAGAAAATAAAATATTAAATGCAACAATTCAAGAATCTTTAATAAATAATAATAATGTGACTTTTAATAATTGTACTTAATCATACCAAAATGAAAAAATATTAGAAAACTTTAAATAATACACTTGATAATTAATTTTAGGTATATATTACATTCTTTAATAAGAACATTCATCTGTAAACGACACTAAATTATCATGAATAATTTACTACCAATAATTTAATATTAATAACGTCTAGAAACAAAACAAAGAAACAATACAATCGAGGAATTACATTTAAATTACTCAAATTATAATTTACAGATAAACTAATATATTACTATCATACAATTACCAAATTTTAGAAATAAAATAACAATTAGAAAATTTCTTGCTCGGTTTACTTTTACTTTTTAAAATACTAGCACTTTACTCACTATTGATAGATTACCTGTGCTTAATACAAAGCTCTTTTCGCTACTGTTGTATACGTAAGACCGTAGATCTGGTTGCAGAAACACAGGCGTTTTCCAGCGACGCCACATAGAAACGCGTGCTTTTATTGGTTGTTTTGAAACAGTAAAACACACCGTAAACACCACGTCACCGTACTCGTAAACAATAGATCGGTGTTCGAATAAGAGTTACAGGACAGAACGACAGACGGACCAATCTGTTTAAATTTATTTTTGAACGGGATCAGCGCGGTGTAGAATGCGTGAACATGACAAGTTACGCGATACAAATTCAGAATGGTAAGTGTGCTTGAGAAAATCTATCGAAAAAATTGATTTCAATTTCACAGGGAGAAATGAGCAGGTGGATCGAATATCGACGAAGTTATGTCACTGCTCTTCACCTTTCGATTTTGTGCTGTCTGTCCTGGCACTTGAAAATTTGAAAGAATGCCATTATTTTATTTCCAGTTGCTATCGCTTTGATTGTCGAAATTAATCGTAAATTCGAACGGCTTTTTTCTATTAAATTAACTTACGACGTATAAATATTCGGTTTGATTGTTACTTGTTTCAAGTTACGTTCGATATATTCTGTCGTAGGATACAAACAACGTCCGGAAGTTTATTCTTCCCTTTTAACAGAGATAATAAAACAGAGGAAATATACGTTTCTATAATTTTTATATTCATATTTGTATTAAAATTTGTATGGAAGTGACGTTTCGCGGGAATTATTGTTTGCGTTATATTACAAATATGAGCATCCATAGAAATTTTAAAATTATTTTAAATTCCGTAATTTTACATAATATTTTTGTACGTGTTTTCGTATGAATGCTTTTAATAATGGCACGTAGTATCGATACGGTGTTGATGTACATACACGTATGCTTCTCGCATATATTTCTCGCATTTAGGGTATTGTTTCATTCTCTTTGTTTCTTCGTGTTCTACGCATTTTCTGACTCTTTATGTTTTCTTCTTTTCCCTTTTAATAGCGTTTGTTATTGTATATTCATTGTCAGAAGAGTAATACGTTCTGTGTCATTTATTCCATTTCTAATACATTTCAATTTTAAAGATTATTGCCTTTGTCCGAAATTCAGCACACAACGGGTAATAGAAAATCAATTTTACGAGCAGAGAAATTTATATAATTATAAAGTAACAAGACAGTGATGTTAATTTAATTTAATATAAATATTCGTGTATATAAAATTTATTACATAAAACGATTAAATATTGCAATTTTGTGTAGTAATGAAAATTATAACAATTCTTCGAGTCATGTTTGGATTTTAAGTTATCGAAAGCAGGAAAATAATTTACTAGAAAGGAAATCCGCAAATTTTTTTTTGAAGAGAAATAATAAAGAAACAAACTGGAACGTTTGAGTATGTTGTTGCTTTTCGGTATTATCATTTCTGGTAAATTTGATTTATCACTGTATTAGATTCTGCTATTAAACTTCTCCCGTTCAAACTTTTATTTCCAGCATGCTTCATCATTGCACAGATTTGAGATAAAACAAGCATTTAACTAGAATCCACGGGGAATATGTTTTACCCTATTTTGTGTGTAGTGATTGCTTATGTTCAGAGGTCATGTTTTATCATACACGGCAGTCAATTATAGCCATACACGAGTTCAATATGTCGAAGCGAAGATTTCGAGGAGATTTAAACAATGATGTCGAATCGTGTCTCTTATTTGATGAAAATGATTCAATTTTAGATAATCATATCACACTCTATTCAATTTAGATAATCTGTGTCACGATTCTAATAACTTAATGCAGTCTAGAGGCACGATCATGTATGACTGAATAATGAATGATACTTGAATCGTTGGGAACACTGAATAAAGCTTGTGAGAGGAAGATAAATGTTGTCCGTGATAATTATATATCTTACAAGCAATGTATGTTGCCAAGATATACGAGTTGAATGAAAATCTTCGAATGTTATAAATAACTAATACACCCAAGTGTGGAACAATTGTTTTCAAGTTAAAATATTTTTATATTTATAATTAACACTTGATCTATTAATGTCTCTATCATTTTAAATACTTTAGACACTTGGTAATGAACGATTATAAATTTTGTAAATTGAAATATTGATGAAGAATTTAGAATTTTCTATTAATATATCAATACTATTATCCAGATATTAACATTAATACTATTTTATCAAATTTTACAAACTTTACCTAAAATGTAGAAGTGCATATGCAATTATCATCGCAAACATATGACCGAAAATTTTATTTTATCTATTTGCAATTATTATGATTATGATTGTAAAACATAAATAAATTGTAATCATATCTTTAAAATATTTAAAATCAATTCATGAATTTCGAAATTACATAGTTATAAGAAAATTGAAAAATTTTCCTAAAAATAAAAGGAGAAAAATGTATCAGAATATATCATGTATGATAATGTATCATAACTTGTCCGTACTTAATTATAAAACAACCTGTGAGCAAAATAAAATAAAAATAAGAATAAAGGAAAAGAAAAAAAACTCTAACTGTCCCACTCCTCGGTTTAAAGACATTCGCATCCCATATAATAGCTCATACCCAAAAATGTTGAATGTTAGTGTAACACCAGGATAATTTTTTATAAACCTCGATATATTAGATGGCAGAAGATTCCTATAGACACACATATCGAAGGTGTCACACGAAGCAAATCCATTGTCTGTCTCCTAGTAATTTCCCATATTGCGGAAACGAGTTAATATATTGACAGGTGACTCGTCTTTCAATCTCATCCCCGGTCCAAAAGCAAATTACTCGACCGAAGCGAGGAAATAGCGAGGTCTGCATTGAGGGGGTCCTTCGTGTCCATGGCACGCGATGTCATATCACGTTATTGAGAGCTACTTGTCACTCCCTGCTTTGGCGTCATAGCAGGACAGGACGTCCATGCGGATCATTCAATTAATTCCATCTTTACTCACATAAATACCGACGATAACCGTAGGAAAGTTCTGTACGTCTAGCATTGTCACTTGTCATTTGAGCACGATGTTATGAATGTGAAGGGAGAAGACATCTAAACGAATGCATCTAATTATATCTGACGTTTAGAAGTCACCTACATATCAGCTGTGTCGACCAATCAATGGTCGTACTGTTGTAATTATTTCGAAAAATATTTCCTTATAGTATGATTAATTTAAAATGGAATTTGTTTGTTTTATTTCTATTTGTTCGTGGTTTGTAGAATTTTTGAAATGCGAAAATAATTCTGGAGAGAAATGAAACTCGTTGGAAGCTTAAGGAGGATAAGAAAGTTTGAGTTACAATAGATTGAATAATTTGTAATTAATTGCCTAGTTAAGAGAATATTTATATCACGAGAGAGGGTCATGAATTATTGTTATGGAAAATGCACAGGAGTAACTATAGCTTTAAATATAAATAAAATATATTTAAATGTAATATAAAGTTTAATTTATTAAATTCTGATACCTAACTGTAATATAATAAATATCTTTGCTATATTGACAAGAACACAGAATTTCATACAGGATTTTAAGTTAAGATGGCTCTTTTAATATTAAAATATAATATCGCGCTTGTTATAATACTAAAATTCCCTGAAAAATTGCATCAAATTTATAATATTAACTACGATTCTGTTATATAATAACGTAATAAAAAGTCGTGACAAATTTATCAGGAATAACCATAATGCTATTACAATGCTAAACCGCTATCACGTTCAATATTGTACGTGTTAACGTAATTTATAATGCATTTTCATTTTTCATGATATTACCCAATAAGGAAAATGAACCAATAACTGGCTGTTGGAGGGTATAAGAGAAATATAGGTACTTGAAATATACCACGTAAAATAAATTTTATACCGAAAGATAATACCTTAATATTATAAGTTTTATGCGATTTTTCATTGTAGCGTATTATGGACAGTGACATTATTACCATCGTTGAAATCTTTCAAGCTCGTTTATTATATTGCATAAAATGGAAAATCGATTCTAATGCAAAAATGTAGGTTATCCGCATCTTCAAAATCCACGTATAAAAATCCGAAATACAATAAAACTGTGGCAATAGGAATTAGGTTTAACAAATTTCGACGAACATCCATTCTTGCGATCACGGCGTATTCTAACAGATGTATAAGGTTCTGTTATTTATTACAGGTGATGATTCGACATGCTATAAACTTACATCTGTTTCACGGAATCAATGAACCAAGAACAAACCATCAATCGAGTCCATTTATTATCAATGAACGGTCGATACTGAATCTATTCATTGAATCACAGAATATCTCCGATTTCGTAGGGATGATCACGTACTATAGCCCTAATATTCATAGATTCTTTATTATATATTCCTTATTACATATGTGCATACATATGTAATACGAATTCGCACTATCACAATTGATATGTATCGATGTAACTCCCACTCGAACATTCTATTTTCGAGTATAAATTTCATAAAACGAAATTCTCAAATGTTTCGTGTCATTAATTCGAACCAAGTTCCATTGCCTTTCAAGCGAGTTTATATTCATGCAGCAAAACAGCGCAGAGTTTTATTTTCAAGCATATCATGTTTGTAATATGCTTTATATCATGTACAAGATCCAACTCATTTAAATAATCCAGCTCATCTCAAAGCTGAATAAATGACGAATCTCTTGATGTATGACTGTTGGTCGACAGGGGCAACTAAGTACGTCCGATTGTGAGACGTACTATTACGAAGAAATCGACTCAAAAGAACGAGAACTTGTTAAGCGATTCAGCTTTAAAACTTCAGATATTAATTTATTACGAATTCAAGCCGTTCCTACAGCGGAAACCCGTGTACAGGATGTTGCGTTTAATTCGCGATTTTGAAAGATTTTACGGTGAAATGAACCTATTCAAAAAATGTTTCAATGGAAATTATAGGACACAAAGGAGTACATATACTATAAATTGTCTTTTTTAGGTCAAATTTTAAAATTAAATTAATTTTTTTTATATGGAACTATATATTTGTTTTCGACGGTATAATTGCATTCTTTGAAAATTGTATACTGATTTATAAGTTCGTGAGTTTCTACAGAATCAAATAAGCCTGAAAGACGTGAAATATAGTATAAAAATAATGATAATGTATTAACTCTCATCGCTATAAGAATTTTCAGATTCAATCAGTCAATATTTTGGATATATTATTCTATTGTAATAGGAAGATATTTTCAAAGGAAAAAATTTGTTTCGCAAGTAAACAAATCGTAAGTATATGTGAACCTATAACAAAATAAATTTACTCGTCGTTTCATCTTTAATGGTAAAATCAAAATAATAAACAACAGATTGTCAACATCTCCATAATGACGCCAATGAAGTACACAAAATTAATCTTAAATTAAATGGACACAAAATGCATTATCTTACTTGGACCTAAAAATATCAAAGTATACAATATATCTAAATATATTATGGACTCTGGAAATTTATCGATTCACCCCAACAAAAAGTATTTCATAGATTCTAAAACTGATAAGTTATCACGAGTTACCTATGCTTTCACCAGGAATATATTTGACGCAAACATCACCTTACCGCCATTGCACGTGCTATTTATCCGGTAAAATTTATATTTTATCCACCTTATCACGTCGTATATTACAATAACACTGCTGTAAAGGGTAGTGCCGAACTCTATCAATAATACAAATCCTGAATATCACTCATTCTCAATAGATAATTTCAAGAGACAAAATATATAGCACGATGCATAGGAACGTTGGACAATGGGGTTTTTCCCGTCGCATTCACTGGCCGATGCAATTTAATTTCGTTTGAACGTAATATAATAGGCAGCGTGCGAGCCATTTATGTGGCAGGGTGTTACAGATTATTGGCCTGACGGGTCGTGAGTCTCATACCATTTCTGTTAGGCATTCATTTATAAATGCCACAATTCTAACAAAGACCCCGATTGCGATGTTCGTAGATAGTCATCGATGCTAACTCTCCTTCTCTCGGGCGTAATGCGTTCTGGGCGTGTGCACGGCACGAACATCGCTACTTGAAATCAACTTACCGCTCTATCTGTTCAGCGCCCTCGTTAAATTCGAACAATAGCGTTTCTTCTACTCGCACACAAGGTTACACAAACGAGAAAACGATTCTTGCTTGTATTTGTCCTTCTTACTATATACCTTTCCTGCCAGGTATAACGTCTCTTATAGCTCTGAAATACCACTCGAGGATAACTCTATTATTCGCGATTTTGCGAAAAACGAGACACGCGTTGACGGATGTCATTTCCCGCGAAGAATACAATTTTTTCCATTCGAGACTTAGTTTGGGAAAAAATTAATAAGTATTTTATTGCACAAATAAAATAATGAGCACTAGAGCTACCACGTGAATCAAAATAACCTTGGTCTAGTCTGCTCGTGTTCCCAAATATTGAGAATGTGCAACTGCGTTCTGCAAAATTAATATTTACCGTTAATGAAATAGAAATTTAAATAAAAGAATTTTGTCATATATACCTTACCTATTTACGATATAACATTACATGTTATACATAAATACGGTATACCGATATAGTACTTACATGTATTATACGGTATAAATATGTATGTATTCGATAAAGTAAATTTAAATACGCATTAAGGATAAATATTCCTAATAAACATAGTCGTAGATCGCATTAAAGATAAACAGCGTTAGTCGGAAAAATAAAGCGTCTTTGATAATATTTTTCTTTGCGCTTCTTTGGACCATATAACTCGTAAAAGTCATATAGATATCGCATAGGACAATAGGCGTTACAGGGTCGCTCGACGAACCGTATCTTGGCTATAAATGCACGAGTGCACGACGAGTTCTGAAAATCGATTTTCCCTAAAAACTAAACCTCGCGTGAAAAAAAATGTTATCACGTATTCCTAATTTATCTTTGCACGAGAAATTATCTAGTCCACAAAGAACACTCCACTGTGTAATAAAATTAATATATTACATCTGTACATATAATTAAGTCATCTGTTTCTATACTATTCGACGATTAACAAAATAAAACGAAGTTTCAAGAATTATCACTGTCGAATCGGTGCACTCACCTCTACCGTAGCTCGTGTATAAGTTTTTAAATCCATTGAAGTATATCTCTCGGCAGTTTATCGCAGCAATTACATAATTCCCGAAGATCAGATACATATTTTATAAAGCAACGTCTTCTCGTCGATAAAGCTACTGTTTTTGCAGTGTAATGTACTCGTGTCGAACTCGAGAAAGGACGTAGCAGAGAAAGAGAGGAAAGAGAAGACGAAGGACGCGGCTGTTGCATCCTGGCGGCGCAGGAGCGCATCAACAGGATCTCGCTGGACCAAGTTGCTTCTACCGTCGGTGGTGGGGATGGCGAGGCGAGTGGTGGGGGTAGCCGATGGCGGAGTGGGGGAACGGCACGAAGAAGAGACGAGTGGAGCTCCCTCTGGGCGAATATCTCGTGTCAGTCGAGCGTGTGTCGCGTCGCGGTAGTGTTGTGTCGTAGTTGCGCGTCTCGCGTCTCCGTTGAGCACCGATGACGCTTTGCTTACCGTGATTATGAGCGACGTGAATTCAGTGAAATCAAGTTCAACATATCGTTCCCGGTATGTTCTCGAAGCAGTGAAAGGGAGCAGCGCGCGATAAGCGTACCCGGCGAGGTTCATCGTTCCGCTGGACCGCGTGCTTTCCGCCGTGTCGGTCTTTCCTCTTTTGGGGGAGTTTTCAAGGTTACGCTTTCAATACCGGCACGAACGATCCGGGGACCGCTGCTTCTGCTCGCGGTTTCGGTCGTCCTCTCTCTGTCACTCGCGTGGCGCTATCGACGACGATCGAAAAACTCGAATAACTCCGATTTGAACTTTCACGCATATCACGGATAGTCGCGTGTGACTCGCCGATATTTCGAATTTCTATCGCGGATTTGTATCGTTTCTCGTCACCTCTACGTGCTGTGCTTCTTGTTTACCGTTCCGCCGATTCGCCGGTTTATCGTTATCCAGCGAATGAATTCTATACCAGTGAAGTTCTGTTTACAACCGCCGAAGGTATCGCTGGCGGAAAACAGTCGAGAATATACATTAACCGTGACAGTGTCGAAGCGGAGACCGTGGATAGTTGGGTGAGAAGGAAACTCAAGGTCAGGAAGGAATAACAGCGACGAGGACTCCGAAATCATAACAGTGCCGAGAAAGAAATTGTCTACGGTCGAGAAGAAGAGGTCGGTGAAAAGTTTATAATCGTAGCCATATTGTTGGTCGGTCGTGTTCCGTGTGATTGGCTCGCGGCTACGCGGTAAAAACAAAACGTGCAAATCTGTTTTATCGGTTAAGCGAAGTGCTCGGATTGAAATTATCGGCTAATCGAGCGAGCACGGTGGTGGCAGCAGATGCGGTGACAGAGTATCTGTCGGTAGATAAAAGATCGGTGGACGAGTGGTGCGTATAGGGCGCGAACGGATCGCCACGCGTAATAACAATCGTAATTTAAAGTGGTTGGATCGGAGACACGTGGACGGGGAAGGTAGATTGGATAAAACGGTGGGATCGGTGGCTCGGCTGGTTGCACCCCTCGCCGGCAGAGTGCTCGGTGAAATAGATCGAGGCAGGGACACGGAGTACGATTACCCGCGTTTTTCTTTTAATTCTTAACTGTGCATCGGAGTGGAGCTGGCCGCGGAGCGGTTTAGAGGCGTTCGAAAGGAGATCGTATCGACGCGTGGAACCAGTTGGATCGTCCGCGCTTCGTAATGAGCCAGGGCACCGCACGTTGAAGATCGAACGTGACCAGCGCCGGTACCCCCGCGTCGTCGTCCATCGGTATTCTCGAAGGAGCCGTTAATCGAGGTAGTACCGCCCATTACAAGAAAAAGCAATCGGGCCTGGGAATCGGCCCGGCCGATTCAATAGCGAATATCATACGTGACTTGGTTCTCGCGAAGACGTCGATCCGCATTCTTTCGAAGATGTCGCGGCGCGTAGTCTCGGGACAGAGCGCGTAAGAGGGGACAAGGACAGAGCAAGACCAGATCGGAAGGAAGGCGAAGGGAGACACGTGTACACGGGAAGAGAGCGGCGGGGGCGTGATAAAGCCCTCGCAGTCCTCGCAAGCGACAGACATGACGATGGCTAGCAACATTGTGGTCGAGTGGCTGCGCTCGCTTCACTTGGGCCAGTACTCCGAGTCGTTCATCGACAACGGCTACGACGACCTTGAGATATGCAAGCAAATCGGTGATCCCGATCTGGACGCTATCGGTGTTTTCAACCAGACCCATCGGGCGCGACTGCTGCAATCGGTGAAAACCCTAAGGGAAGAGGGCGCGGCCAGCGTTTACTTCACCCTCGAGGAAAGTACCGACTGCCTCTGCGACAATGTCAGCTCGAAATCTTCCAGAACGTCTTCTGAGAGGCCGCTGAGCGATAAAGAAGCGCAGAGGGCCTCGCCGACTGCCAGCTCCTCCAGCGGTGGTCAGGAATTAACCAAGTTCGCGGACGAGTACGAGGAGGGAAAGGCGGAGCTCGTCAGAATCCCAAGGATGCAACTCCGGATGCTGCTGCAGGAGAAGCTCAGGCACGACGGCATCAGGCTGGCTTGTCAACCTTACACAACACCGGTAAGTCGGCTTCTCTTCTTTTTCTTTCCACGCAAATTTTCCCCGTCGCTACTTCGCTCTTATGTTCGAGACCATCTTAGTTATTTGCCCGCTCGGTAAAATATGCCGCGAAAAAATTTACGGCACAAGCCGGACGATGCAGCGCCAGTTACATCAAATTCCCGGAACTTCGTTATCCCTGCGAGTACCTCGTGAAATTTGCTTTACTTAATCGTTTAAATTGCTGTGAAATTTCTGCGTCGGCTTCTTTTTTCTTTCCCTTTATCCCGCCGTTATTGAAATATTTAGTATGACACGATTAGGTGTGCGCGTTCGAGGGATTGCTTTCATTTCAAGATCGTTTCGCTTCTTTGAAAATTTCTGCTCCTATAATTGCACGTTAGATTAGATTATTATCGATGTATACATATTGCATATCGACGTCAGATTGTGTGAAATTGAGAAGAGAGAAATGATATCTCGATAGAGTGGAATTTAATATCTTCTAAGTAACGTTAGAAAAGAAAGCAATTAAGGAAGAGAGATTGTAGGGGAAACAAAGTTCCATTATCGTCATATCGAAAATAACTAAATTTATTTTTCCAAACAGTTCAACTCGATAGCCGTAATAACGGTGTTATTGAATTTTTCAATTCTATTTTTAGTAAGTTCCATTCATTAACTAGATCCACGTTGAATATTTTAATTCTTATATGATAAGGTATACTTCCAATGAATAGAAGTAATTTTTAAAGTCGGCTCGAATATCGGTTTCATAAATCATTGTCAAGTATATTTACAGACATTTAGTATCGATACCAAGAATTGAAACCGAATAATCAGCTTGCGAAATGCTTGTGCGAATCGAGGGTATTTCGGAACAGAAGATAATGCAGAAAACTCGTAATCCTTGCAAGACACGCCTTGAGAGTGTAGATAATCCTCTGATTCATTATTTCGTTACATTAACCACTGCTTCAGATAAGAAGATCCCTGGTACGGTTATAGCATACGTTCTACGATGTGTTCATTATATCTTACTCGTGGAAATGTGTATTCTGTACATTTTAACACAGCTCTCTCCTGCAATTAATTCTCGATAAAAAATATGTACATATACGGTACATTTAAAACGTCCTTACTTTCTTTCTTCGTCTTCTTATATCTCGGACCTGTTTTATCTCAGTCTTTGAAATTGTTCTAATGTAAAAAATTATCTTATCTTCCATGCTTGATCGGTTAACGATGAAACGTGCTTCAAATCCCTTAAAATTTGAATGTGACGTATAACGAGCGCAATCTCGCTAGTTCAAATATTTTACCAAAAATGTCAATTTACTTAGGTAGGTAATAGATCTTTTAGAATTTTCGTTTGCGAGAGTAGATTCCAATTACAGTACTTGTACCATTGCTTCATTTTTGATTATCTAATTGGCTCAGTTCCGACTCTTCATTTTGGTGGAATGATGAAGTAATAATAGGAGAAAATAAAACTGTTTCCATGACCTGCAAATACATTATTTTTATATTATTTTCATATAATAGTAACAATTCATATCGTTGAAATTCATAAGAATTATGAATAATAATTTTGTATAATAATTTAGTACAATTTCCTTTTACTATGATTTCCTGCTTGAACTATTTAGTCTATAAAATTTCCGAGTAGACTAAATTAATACTACACCTTTAACACTTCTTAACGAAATTGGAATGATCGCTCGTTTCATCGAACATTCGCCGAAAAAAAATGAAAAATGGAATATTGTACAAGAATATCTTCTTTTGCAGCACATACGTTGAGTTGAGTTGACAATTTTGATGTAGACTGCAGAATAGGAACGGCCGCATGCATATTACATTTTGCATTTAAATTTTAAGCGCTTTGAAACACGTTCCATCGTTATTTGATCGCGCATAAAAGCTACGAATATTACTCTTTTTGCGATTCGGCTAGAATTCTGAAATTGCGAATCGTGGACAAATTTGCGAAAAAATTGTAGCTACCTGTAATAAACAATCAATTTCAACGTACATAAGAACCTTCCTTCACCAGTGGCTTTTGAATCCTGTCCATTTGCTATTATAATCGCAATACCTTCCTCATCTTCCAGCACGTTTAATTTCATCTGTAATATCGAATAAACTTCATGAAAAGAAGATTGCATATGTTTGAAACAAACTGTGAATTACATACGGGAATAAAATACCAGCGTTTAACGTTTTTTCCCGATGACTATTTTCGATTGATCTTCGATTAAGTTTATTCTTTGTTTATTCCAAATATTCGATGCAATTTGTGGTTTTAATAACGATCCTATGGCTGGAACGCAGTAGATCGATCGGTGACTTATTTCATCGTTAGTCACTTCACTTAACCTATCGTCTTTAACAGAGAAATTCTCAGCACGAAACTTCGTAAACCATATAGGATCCTTTATAGCACCTTCGTATACTTACATGTATTGCACATACTTCCTTCCGGACCTTTATAGCATTTTTACCGTTATAGGAATAATGTGATATAATATGGAACGTATCTTTAAATCTTCCATCTTGACACGGTCTCTTATGTGACACGAGTGCACTGTAGGTTTTCAGGTTATGTGTACATACGTAAAAACAAAAGTAGCGTGGGGCGACACTAATCACACCTATTGGCGAGAATTAAAACTCTTTAGTAAATTCGATATTAATCGGGTAAACTTGGAAAATAGTATATGGATATTTTTTTCTTTTTTTTATTTAAAATATTGAACGCGAAGAGACTTGTTTTCTTTTTATTTTTTTTTCTCGTTGTTATTATATCCTTGTCTGTTATTTCAATAAAATTTATTCATGCTTCTGAATTAATAATTGTAATATCATTGGAATATCGGTATATCGGTATAGATCTTTAGCAATTTATCGACTGTTGTATACCTTCTTGAATAAAGTTTCAAAGTTCGATAATGTGCTTATCGACGGATGTGAAATGAATAAAAATGGTAATTTTTAAACTAATTTTAATTGAAAGTAGTGATCTTTTTTTTGATAATTATGAGTGTAATTATTGGTTTTTCGAGTCTGAGTATATTTGTAATATTTTACACTTGCTTTAAGTACTAGCCTAAAGGTTCTCTGATATATTCATCGGAATTATTAATAATTAATAGTATAGTTATTAATATTTTAAACGTAGGTGTATTTATTCGTATATTTTATACTTGTTTCGTATACGTTCCTAAATACCTTTTGTTTTTTCTTCCACGTTGAAGTATTAAAAAACAGATACATTTCATGTGTTAAAAAAAGTGACGTCCTCCTGTTGACAGCTCGATATTTATTATTTTTACATGTAAACAATTAAGAATGCAATCGTCAATTGTAAATATACCATAGTCGTAACGCTAGCGAATGTGACCATTTCAATTTTCGTATTTTTATTGATAGCTGACCAATAATTACTCGTTTTGCGCGATCTGTCAATTAGGAAATAAAAGAGCACGTTTCAATGTTGTTTCACGATTGAAGTTATGCGATGATAAAGATAAATAAGCGCATCTGATGTGCAATTCATTTTTTCATTTGTGAATACAAACCAGGCAGAATAACCACAGGCTTTGCGTTTTAAAAAGTAAACAAATTTCAAAAAGCGCCTCGTATTTTCATACAGCGGCAATTAAAAACGGCATTTTGAAAGTTTTAACTGAAAAACGGCTTGCGCTGTTCACGAATGTGAAATATATTTTCATATCCCGAAGACTGCGCATTGAGCGTTATCATGTTCATGTAGATAACGTTTAATTAATTGCGCCGATTTTTGAACGAATTTCGATGATCATTTCTTTTTTTTCAATTTTCCACTAAAATATTAATATACCGTGCTTTTAATCTGAAGAAACCATCGCGTATTTCACGTTTAAACGTTGAGCGTACATAAGTACCTTTCTTATAATATAATTAATTCATAAATAATGTATCGTAAATAATTTTTCATTGAATAATTTCTTTCATGAATATTCCGTTGTCTAAGAAAATTAATAATTTTCTCGTGATTTAGTATAACTTTTTAAATTATTTTAGATACCTCGTCTTTTATTTTTGCCCCTTTTTTAAAATATGTTGAGTTTTAATGTATGAAGATTTTTGATTATTCGTATTTAACTTTCATATCATTGTTTACGCTTCTTTACATTTGTCACTTTTTCAATTTTATCAAAGGTATTTAGAAAAATGAACAAACTTGCTTTCCATCTTTTTTTATTCTTTCATTCCACTTGATTTTGCAATTTACTTGAATTATTTCTCGTTTATTCTTCACCTTTGTTTGTTATCACGTTTTAATTCTTCGGTATTTTCTAATACTCTTTTACTATTCCTTCTTTAACTGTTTAAACATTGAAACAACCAAATGCAAATGTTGAATCCTAGCTTTATATCGTATTACGCGAAAAAGAGAAAGTAAAGAGAAAGAAATGAAAAGGGACTGTTTAATATAGCGATGTACATAAAATACCAACGCATGCGGAATATTTTAAAATTGATATAAACAATTGCAGCAAGACATAACATTTAGTCTTTTTCACGGAATAAAGTGCCAAGTCTTTTCGTATTCAAAGTTGGTCGTAACATTTCGCTGTATTTCGTATTCAAACCCTAGAGGTCACGATTTAGCAGTTCGTGTTTTAAGAGCGTCCAGACTCGATACATTCCTCAACTGTCCCTAGTTTAGCCCTACGAGACTATCATCGCGAATAGGTCAATGTTCTATTCGTAAAGCCGCGTTTACATTAGGCAACGTTTAGCCTGAATGTCACGCGTGTAAACGCGATGTCGATCAAACGAAAACGATTTCTGATCGTTCGATTGCAACTTGCCCATTCATCTATCTTTAATCGAACAGCCTGGTAGTGTCATCTGTGGCTCGCCGTGTAAACTCTGTAAAATCATAGATGGCACTGATCGAAACGTTTAGGTGCTCTAATCGACGTAGCACATTGGCCATTTAATATAAACCATTTCAACGACTTGTCGAAACAATTAACACTCGATCAGTAACCGACCCAAAGTGCCTAATGTAAACACAGCTTATCCAACAGCTGTGCTAAGAACTTGAAAACAAAGGCAAATGGTAACGTTACGCGATGAAAACAAGAGAAGATTAGACGAATCATGGATACATCGACGAACGATGGTCGTTAGGCTACACTTGTGTAGCTGTATGGGTCATTGTACTTAGGGTGGGGCACTTGAAACGGATCACCTCAATAGCTCGTTTGCTTTTCACAATAGCAAAAAAATATCACACCGAAATTGGTCTGTTTCAAAGTATCGAAACGCCCGTGACACGGTGTTAATATTTTTTTCTATAAGTGGAAATGACGATTTATTTTAAATCTAGAAAGTCAAGCGCGAATCAAGCGCTCTGGTGCCAAAATTCAAAAAATTCGGAAAAAGTCATTAATCACTTTGACCAACGAATAACTCGAGTGTCGATTATTCAAATAGTATGATAAAGATGAATCAGTATACACGTATAATTACATTTATTAAATTAAATTCGTTATGAGTTTATCTCAGATTTTTCATATTTTCTATTCGTTTGTTTTATTCCGGCCTGGCCTGAAAATATTTTGAAATTTGAGAATATCTTTCGTGTTTCACAAAAATTAAAATTCAACCCTTTGGGGATGAATATCAAAATATTCATGGATGTTTTTTAATTTTTTAGAATGAAAGTTTCATAGAATCTGGGGAAAAATTATTTTTGCGTTTTCATCAATGTCGTAGATATTTTTCAATTCGGAGAATTTCCCTCTATTTGTTATTTTTAATCGTTTAGTATACACCAAAGTATCTTTTCTCCTCCGCAAAGGGTTAATCCTCCTATGGTTATCGAGCCCTTATCCATCCCGTTACTTCCTCTGCGTTTGCAAGAATCGAAATCTCTCGGTTATTTTATAATTTTCCTCGATTTGTTATTTTTAATCGTTCAGTACACACCGAAGTATCTTTTCCCCTCCGCAAAGGGTTAACCCTCGCACGTATGACGAGTAGACTCGTCAGGGCAGAAAATGCTGCAACAAACACAGTTAACTGGTTAAACATGGTCGCGGTTAACGATTCGCATGTCTCGGCTGTGCTCTCGCAGTTGCGGGCGTTAATTATCCGCGCCCGACGAGCCGAATGCGGGGAGAAAAATAGACGGGTGATATCGGCTCGCGTGGGTCAGGCTTTATCGCGGGGATAAGTCTGTCTTTGCTCGGTCTCTCGTTCCTCCGCGTTACGAGCCGGCGTTTACGCGGCGAGGCCCTATTTCACAAGGTTTATGGCCGCGATGCTTAGCGCCATTGGCAAAGGTAACGCGTAAACAAATCGTGGCAGGCGTCGAATTTGAATGACAAAAGGCCAGCTTTTGCGGAGACTGTAAATTACGTAGCAATTACGATTGTACCACGGTAGAAAATTTACGAGCACACGCGCGTATGCCGCGCCGCGTGACTCCGCCCACTCGACCCCCACTCCGCCCCAACACCCCCCACCACCTGTATCGTTGTCGAAATTTTAATTCAATCCCGCCGCCGTGAATTAAGCGCCGTTGTTCAAATATTATAATCGACTTTGCCCGGGCTGCTCCGGGTAAAAATTTGGAAACTCGGCGGGATAGATTTCATCGCTCGGGGTGGAAAAAAATTATAGCCTAATTACAGCCGGGCCATTAACGAAATTACCCGCTCGTATAGCTCGCCACCTCGATATAGCAGTTGATCGATAAATTTACAGTAGAAATACGGATAAATTGACAAAAAGTACCGGAAATTAACCGGTGGTGTTTTCAGGGAAAATAGAGGGAGTGGTAGTTTCGAGGTTTTTTTTTTTTTAGAATATCGTAATTTTGGTGGAACTTTTTACAATTTCCGTTTTATAACGAGGCGTGATATTGATTTTCCTTCGGGACGTTTCGTGAATGGCAGTTTAAAACACACTCGACGTATTTATTAATAATGCAAACGCGTGTGCGGCGATATTTATACGCGCTGTTACGAATAATTTATCATTAATAGCGATGACTTAAATATTGTAATATTCTGATAACAAATAAAAAAAGTTATGGAAATTACGATTTCGACTTTACGTATTTAAATATATAGGAATGTGTAGGGTAAATTAATTTTCGTCATGTATATCGAAGAATCTAACGTTAAAAATAAGTATGGAAGTAATGGGTGCAATTTTTTAAATCGTGTAACGATGTAATTGCTGTGATTTAATATAAATTTATATTTATTTCTGTATGTCAGGTATTTCTCAAACTAATTAATTTCGTGTTAAATGTAACGAAGTTTTCTGAATTTAATGTGGCAATAATTACTTTATGACTAGTCTTTATTTCAAGTCTTTCATAATAATCGGAAGTGAGGTGCTATTTTTATATTTAAGTGCGTATTAAGACGCGTGTTGGGTATTCTATTATGGGTACACTATCGACCAAAAACCAAAGGCAAATATTTAACCCGTACGACGAATTAAATGATTACCTTGAACTATTTGGTACATTCAACAGTGTAAATTTGTCAATAAAACGTACATACGTATATGCATGTATGTACTTTAAAAACATAAATACTCTGTGTAAATGAATTAACAAATCATTTTAAAAATTATAAAATTCGTGCTAAATCAACTAAGAGTCGAATTAGTAAAATGAAAAATAGATTATTCATTGCTGTAGTATTAATTATCAATTAAATACAATAAATAACGAATTCAGCTTACTTTAAATACATTGTAATTAATTTAGTCTACAAATTTTTAATCACTTTACGATCAACTGAGAGAACAATTTAAAATTAAACAAGTTTAATTATTTATTTAATTTAAACATAATAAGCAGTGGAAGTGGATAGTAAAGATTTAATCGAATTGCTGTAAATAAATAATAATTTGACGATGAAAATAATAGTAATAATTAGTAATAAAAATTAACAACATAATTCACTAAAATAACTACTTACACACGTGAACGAAAATGCCTTAATTCAAAATGAAAAACATTATCTTCAAATAATTTTCCACGCTTCGAAGTACCTGTGATCGCGAAAAAGATTGCGAGCAATGGAATGGCAGGAAACTGGAAAATATAAATACCTGTGAAATATGGGAAAATTATTAAAAGAGACACGAGAACGTGATAAAGATGGTCGAACATGTTGGGAAAAAACGGAGCTTTATATTAAATTTTTCCCGCAGAAGGTGCTCATGCTCGCACGCAAATGATTGCAAAAGGGAAAGGAACGCAATAAAAATACCTGTTCTCTCTCAGAGCACGGTGGTCCGGTCGTCATCTGCTCCTTTTTCCCTGCTGATGCAGGACGCACATGTTCCTGTGGGCGTGCGTGCACGCGTGCAGCCAGGCTTGCACCATGCGAATGTATCGACCTTCGGTCAGCTTGATATCTACTACCTCCGGTTTCCAAGCATACTTTCGTATTTATTGGTTCAATCCGGAAGGTCCGATTTGTTCGACGCCTCAGCCGCGTATCTCGCCAATCAACATTCCAAGCATAGGGACCACGTAGTCAATTACGGCACCCGCGATACAATCGGCCACGCTATGCGCCTATTTATTTGTCCAGCTGCTCTTTCGTCGCACACCTAGCAAGCGTGTCGTCGATACCGCCCAACAATTCGAAGATATTTTCTCTCCGAGGCAGGAAATTGTGGAAAAATCCGTGACCGTTCGGTTCGGTCCAGGAGAGTTCGTGGTTTTGCGAATAAAATTTTCCTTTTCGTTCTTCTAGAACGAATTGCGGGTAATTGTACGATAGTCTTCCTTGACATTGATTACTTTTATTCCTGTTCTTGCGACCGTGATCCCATTCGGGTAATTCGTGGCCAATATTTCCCGAAGTGTTAAATATCTTCATTCGAATTTAGGTAATATATAGCGTTAAAGGATTTTAAACGATCTTGAAAGACCAAAGTATTCTAGCAAAATGAATTCATGCAGAAATATTATTCGCTTACGTAGGAATGAAAAATATAGAGTTTCATTTATTGAAATCATGGGTTTATTATTGTAAATTAACTATGGTATATATAATTCTGTTTTAATCTCTTCCAGGAAGAGATTCTTATTCCAGGAAGGTATATCTATCTTTAGATAGAGAGGGTTAGGTTTCGTGACGCAGTTCGTCTAAATTTTCAATTCTTATCTAATGTTCATGTAAACATTTATACTCGGATTTAGGTCTTATAAACTATGTATTCAAACTTATATGGTAGATTGATTTTGGTATATAACTGAGACTTATCTTTTCAACACTATTAAAAGAAACCAAGATTACCTTGAAATCTGAGCAACACGTTCACCTGGAACAATTTATGACCATTATAAGATATTATCCTCGAAACAGAGTAAGTTTCCTTTTGAAATATTCTTTGAAACGAATTATAGTTTATGAAATAATCGAGCTCGAAACTTTCAATGGGACACCCTGTATATGTCATTTGTATAATTAATATAATGTACAGTAGTAAATATGTGAAATAAAATTCAAAGATATAGATACGTATATATATGTCACTTGTAAGAGTATTATAATAGCACAGTGATAAAGTAAAAAATATTGATATGTCACTTGTAAGATTGCTACAATAGTACAGTGATAAGTGGATAAAATAAAAGAAAAAAATATAGATACACGTGTTTGTTATTTTTAAGTCACATGGTGCTGTAGAGGGTGAAGCAAACACGTTTCGTGTGTCGGGACAAGTGAATCGACAGAAATACGAGCAGATAAGGACCTGAAACTTTGACCAGGGCCGTACGAAGCAATATTTAGTATCGCGTTAATATGCCATAACCCACTTGCATCATAAGCGTATATATACGCGGCTGCGTTCGGTATTAAATCCAAATATTTAATTAATAAAATAACACACTCCCTAAGTATAAGATCACAGAGACAAGCACCGATACATTTTCCAATAGTCCTACCACCTACAAGAAAAGAAAAGGAGGGAAACTGTTTGCCGGTGTGAAAATTGTCAAGTGCCTATACGCATCCCACATTTCAAATATTATCACAGTGAACAACATTTTTTTTAATCCTTTGCAGACGAGAAACGAAGCTAACGCGATACATTCGGTGCATACTAAACGATTAAAAATTCTGCGAATTAAAAAGTATGAACGACATTGATGACAATGGTACAATTATTTTTAGCTATATTCCATGCATTTTTCATTCAGAAAAATTAAAAAACTTCCGCGTATACAATGACATTCGTCCCTAAAGAGTTAATTGGCGATATCTCCCAGAATATTAATTTTAACGTATCGGATCAACAAAACAACAACGAAACTGAATGAGCTATTACTTTTAATCAATTTCCTGAAATCCTAAAATTACCCTATCGATAGCCAATTGTTCCTCTAGTTTGCAGCAAATGCAAAGGGAATTTTTAGCAAAAATCTGTTCCACCGATACCGACAGCATCAATACGCGACACAAACATGGAATGATCAGATGGCCGGAGTGTCATCTTGGATTGTATACCTGGGATAACCCAGCACGTGATTGTTAGAGAGACGCGATGCAAGAGAAACACGGCATGATCGAGCAATTTAGTAGTTTCAGGTATTCCAGACAAGAGGAGTACAGCGACCGAGTTCGTCGTATAGTATAACTGTACGCAGACCAGCGGTAATAGCGTTTAAATATTTGAGCAAATGTTCAATCGATATACCTATCCCTTAGCTAACCCCGTCACAGCTCTTTCCGAACCGTTCGTTTCCAGCTCCTTTCCTCTTTCCAACCCGTTTTACCTTGTAGACGGCCGATCGAACACGTTTCCATGAAATATCAAACGCGGCGAATGAGATTCCCTTATTCCAGAAAGGGAATAGGGCCCTGGAGAAAGGGTGGAACAGCAGACATTATACTTTATAAGACGACAGTGCTGCGTAATTGATCGAAGATGGCCACGGTTAGTGATTCTCTCCCGATTATGCTAGAAATGGCTGTGTGCTTTTCACAATGAGTGTCAATCTTGATTGCAAACACAGTTTCGCCTGGACCGAGTCGAGTTTGCCCAGGACAACGTGTTATTAGGCAGAAGTTAGGCTAGTGGCTTTTATTCTTTTCGATGTTTTTATTGTATGATAACCACGGAACTGTACGATATTAGCTTACTTCGCTTCTTTATGCTTATTGACGATGATTAATACGATTTGCTTGCTCATACAGGGTGTTCCAGAAACGGTGATACAATCGAGGTGGGGATGATTCTAAAACCAATCGAAAATACAGAATAAAATTTTTAATTTCTTTTTTTCTTTTTGTTATCAAGATAATGGTATATTGATGATCTATCCATCTAACAAAGGAACATGTTTAATCGGTAAACGCAAAATTTGATGAAATTTTTCAGAGGTAGTTCTCAAGAAGTATTTCATGCTTATCTTTTTTATCGGCCATCGGTCATATTAAAAGAGTCCTTAAAGGTAGGAGTCGAAAACATAGTTTTTAGAATCTTTTTTGATTCTTCATCAAGGCGACCTATCAACATCGAAGTTAATTAGGCTGAGATACGATTCGTTATTTGCAAATATAATTTTTCGTTTTTAATATAGGATTTGATATTTTGTATTTTTTATTTTCGAAGGTTAGAGGATACTGTTTTCTTGGAGTAGTTGAATAGAGTTTAGGCTTTCATTTTACTCGAAATCGCGAATTGGTTAGACAAATGTGGTTACTGTTTGCTGCAAAAAGCAGAAACGTACTTCAAATTCGCCAACTGCTACGCACACGTGCATTCACCTTGTACGTGTAGGTAAATAGAAAGTTATGTAAAGTAAACAGTGACGTGATTATGGTAATTTTAGCTATGTTTCGACAAAGGTAAATGACGTGTTTAAACTATTGATACTGGGAATTATTTGGAATTCTTGGAATTTTAGAATTTAATTGTTAATTTTTAAATAAATGTTACTTTATTCGATGAAAAATGAGGATTACCTTCATTCAATTTTGTTTCCAACATACAAACGTTTTACAGTCGAATAGTATAGTGTTATTTTTATGATTGAAATAAGGTTGGGGTGAAATTCAAAATAGGAATCATTATGATGTGCAAAATTATGGAAGAATTATTTGTTTTGCCTTTGTCCTTGATATTCGATGTAGGGAAATTTAAATCCTGGGATTCTCAATTTCTAGGATTCTAAAATTTAATTATGTTTTTGATATACAACCGTTTTATAGTGCAGTAATACAGTGTTAGCCTTAGGGCTGGGGTGAAACTGGGGAGAACTGGGGATGTGATGGGAGAGGGGTTCGTCGAAACCCCAACGGTTAAAAAATTTAAAACTAAAATCAATATCTGCGTGAAAAATATTCTGGTAAAGTTATTTGTGTTATTTTGCATTTACACGTTTTGTTTTTGGTATCGAAAAATTATTTTCACGTGTAAAAGATAGTGATAATTAAAAAGATGAAAACAGAATTTTAATTAAAGATCAAATAGGAAATAAAAGCTTGAATATCACGAATATTTACGAAAATAGTATAAATATCGCAGATATTATTTTATAGAAGAAAGGAAAAATACATTAAGAGTAGAATTAGAATAGTAAAATATCAGAGAACTAATAATGAAACATAAAAAAGATGAATCTAGTTTGACATATAAAAATTATATCAGGCTATTATCATATTTGCATATTAATTTATGGTACTATTTGCTAAACATAAATTAAAACGAATTCAAGACAAATATGCTTCCAAGCTCTCTTACAAATATAATTTACCTAAATCAAGAAAAAATGAATATATATTTTATTATTATATTATATATTTACATACGTATGAATATATTAATATGTATAATAACTATATGTAATAAATATGTAATGTAACTGTTTAATACGTATTATAACTAATAATATGAATCCTAGAAAATTATCCCTTAATCCTCCTCTTAACTGGAAGCATAAAAATTCCAAGATTACTATAAACCACTAAATATCAATTTAAACGAATAAAAAACATTTGTACACGTAAAATATTCAAATGGACGAAATATTATATAAATGAATAATTCCATCCGATATGATTCAAGACATATACGTATCGCAGGCACCTACTTAGACGGAGAAACTAATCAGGAAAATCTTGGATATTTGATAGGGCACACTGTGCGTGCAAGAAATTTATGGTTTTCGTAGAAAGGGCCATTAATAATCTCTCGTTTCTTTCTCTGTCTTCGCTTTCCTCCTTCCGCGATTTAACGATAAGATTTCTTCTTCCGACAGTGTACGCGCAGCCTCCGGTAGCCTCCTCTTTCCTCTCGTCTGTCGAAAGGAAGAAACATAGCTTTCTCCGACACCTGCGAGAGGCCAAGTTTGCCAAAACGTTAATGAAGTAGCATCGTTGCGAAGAGTCGCGATAAAGCACCGACTCGTTGCGTTTCATTTTCGACTAACATTGTCCTCCTTTTGCGTCTTAATGGCGCATAAAGGAAAGTATCAAGCGTTATGTTGCCTCCCAACTGTATGTATTACAGAGAATCATGTTGCCAGCCAGTAGTGTCTATAGAGTTCTATGAAAGATGGTTAGCTTTTGTTCATAATCAGATTCGTCGAAGAGAATTTGTAGAGGAAATTAACTCGCTGATCTGTCAGCCATTTTTACATCGCTGTAATCTTATATTCTTATCATCAATTCGGGATCGTTAGTCGTGTTATTATATCAATCGTTAATTTTACAACGATCGTTTAAACTCTTGTTGATACGGTTTTGATTTTCTGTAAAATTTCCTGTATTTTGTTTTAATTCATCCCTACCTTATCTATCGAGTTTGCTATAAATCCTGCATATACGTATTTTATAAAATATCACTTTCTTTCGAATTAGCGAATTTATTGCCGTTAAACCTGTAATAAAATAATTCGGGAAGCTTTTGATCTCTTTTTTTGTAGAATAATTCGAACATTAAGTGATTACTCGTGAAAAATAAAATGTCGTGGAAGCTTCGTAAAATGTGAAATGTTTTTACCGGAATATTCAATTCGTTAACAAAAGTTTGTAATAGATATGGCTTACTAAAGATTGGATAGATTGATTAGAAATGTAACATATAATAGCGTTTTCTTAATTGTGGTCTTAGAGTGGTATTTAGAGATTTGATCGTTGAAATTTGACATTAATGGTAATTCAGTGGTAATAGAGATGTTATTATCGAGTACGAATTTAGGTGAAGAAGTAGATAAACAGTGTTACATTTCATTGATCGTTTTCTGTCTGTGTATTTATCTAGCGATAGAGACAGACAGTCTATCTATTGGCAAAGTTGAAGACTTCGGTAAGCAATGACACTAATCGTCACATTTAAGTGTCAATTGACTGTAATTCAATATATTTAATCTACGAAATTTACTACTAACACAATTATTAAATTCCCACGTGAAATTCTTTGTGTGGTATCAGAAACTAACATGATTAATCGTACATTTGAATTAAATCCACGTTAGCGTTTAATTCGTAATTCTTAATTCTTCTCTAATAGTGATTTTTTTATATAAATCAATCAGAAATCAAACTGATCTATTTTCTTTATCAAAGTTCTTTTAATTCGAGTGCCAGAATGTGTTATTAATGTTTGATTTTTCAGAGACTGAACGAGCAGCCTGCACAGAGTTCATCAGTTTGGCTTCTGACTAGCTTATGCAGATGTGAATTTTAGAATCAAGCATGTGCGAACTAGTCAAAAGTTAAATTCATTAACTCCGTTTCTTGAAACTTTCTTAAGTTCATTACGAAAATGCATGATCAGTGTTTAATTTTTTAAGAACCAAAATATCAGGAGATCAACTTCTATAAGTTAATTAATTAATTGATCAGTTTGGTTCTTGAGTAGATCATCTGAAAATCTGACAGACAAGGTGCCAAATCAGAATAACGTAAATTAATTAAAGATCAAACTAGTCAACTTCAATTTTTGAAAATTTTGTTCACTTCATCCATGTTTAATTTTTTATAAATTAATGGAGTAACTTCGATGAAACGTTTTATTATTTTAGTATAATGACATTATTTATATAATTTATATTATCGTAGTGAAAGAAACCCTGTAGATAATTTTACGTATTTTCTCATATAAGGACACATCTAAAATAATTCTTCGATTTTTGAGAATGGAACAATTAGTTAACATGAAATTCCGGTTGGAATATTTATTTTGATCTAATACATCGTACTAACACGTATTTCCATTTTAGCCTCGAATAAACTCTCGGTCAAAACTGTCATGGCGACTAACGTGTTAATAGAAACACAGTGCCATTCTTTACACGCGAAAATGCTTTTCAACAAGTGATATATTGTTTCCACGATATCATACATCGAGCATTGTGTGGATTTTCTCGTACAATAGGTATTCACTTTCACATACAAGCATTAAACATGTTACTGGATTGTTATTATTTCTACTTTCGGCGTAAAGTTTCGTTGAAATCGCAAAAAAAAAAAAAAAAAATACTTTTCCATGTTACCAGTGGAAAAGCGTATTTATAACATGAAAACGCGAAGGACGACATCGTTATTTTTCCGCAGTTGAGAAACTTTCGTTGATTACGTTTATCGTAATTAAACGACTCGATTTCGTTCCAATCGATTTCGATAAAATATTACTCGGACTCGGAAGGAAATATCAGATTCGATAAGAAGGCAGCAGGAATTGAGATTCGAAAAAGCACGAAATTGAACTTGGATCAGTGACTCGGATCTTCGGCTGAGAGGTCGAATCTTGATTAAAGCATCTGTAATTTAAATGTATAGACTTCGTTATTTTTCGTTCTGTCGGAGATATCAGATACCAGGAAAAGAACGTGGCTCTGAAATTGATTATTTTTTTCCATCTCTACGTTTAGTCGGATTTAAAAAGTTAAGTCGATTTTCGAGCGTGGTATACAAAGTGTTCGTTATTTGCAGATCATGATCGTCAACGTTGAAATAGCAATAAGTTTCAATGGTATAATCTTTGCAGCAACTTGACATTTCATAAATAAAGATCACCTAACTTTTTTAAATGATAACTGTTTTCAAAATTATTAATCAAATTTAATAGGGCTAAAATCAAATTAACGAAATGAAGATAAAGTTGATAAAATTATAAATAATTCAATGGAGTTAATATCAAGTTAATAAAATTATTAAATTTTCTGATATTTCAGAATTTGGTAAGTCTCAGATTTTTTTAGAAAAATTAGGACCATTTGAAATAATTAATCCTCTTCTAATGAATGCAATCCAAAAATATTTTCTTTGATTTTCTAAACGTTCAGTGATATATAATCTCTCGTTATCTGACAATTTTTATCATCAACCTTTAAGTATCGATTAACGTTCCTTCGAAATAAATTTTGCTACAATTAATCTGTAAAAAATCATGGCGATATTTACGACCATCGCTACGCACGTATACGTCATTATGTCCATCTCATTACGTATGTTAATGAAACAAATATTCAATTATCGTCGGAAAATTGTTTTCCTTGCTCATAAATACAAGAATTTCCGATTTCATGCTCCGATAAGCAGGGATCAGGAAATCAATGTCTGTGCAATCGGGAGATCAGATAATTGGTAGCTGTATAATCGATCTCTAGATAACTGGCCTTCTGCTACAATCAACCCGTGTAGTATATTATCCAATTAGCAAGGTAATTAATAAATTGCCTATATTTTGCGTTATTTCAATATTGCTAAAACATACGTGACACAGGGTGCCGTTTAAAACAATATTTGCTCGATGCATTTGCGGAGATTCCGCAGATTTAAAATGCATTCCATTCGTAATTGTTATAGATAACTGTGCTACATTTCAGCAGCAGGTAATAAATTGCTCGAAGTTACTTTTATTACCACGCTGTATCAGGTACTAACCGTTTATGGCTCGAAGTAGCCATTTGATTGAAAAATATTCATTTATAGTTAATGAAACGTACGTTCGTTCAGTGATATATCGGTTAATTCGCAACGAATCGGTTGTAGCGAAATGACTGCCTTTAATTTTACATATCACACGTTCTCTGCCACGTGGATACCATATGACCTGCTCTGAACTTTCCTTTCTAACCTTTTCCTTACTTTGCAATACCTTCCTTTACTCGATTTAAACTATGCATCTACGATAGCAACAGTTTCAAACGAAAGTTGTTCACTCTGTGATGTATAGTATTTAGTACTGCACTTTTCTTTAGACGAGTAAATCTTGCAATTTTTTTAGTATCGTAAATTTAATATTATAGAATTCGTTATTTTGACATAAGACAAGAATTGTATGTGAAAAAATATTGTTGAAATATCGATGATTCGTTAATATCGATATTAAAATGTGTTATAACGAGCAATTGATATAATAAGCTTTCTTACCAACTCAATATATCCGCGCATATTTAATTCCACGAAGAACGAAGGTCTCGTACGAAGAAAATGTTAAACGTAAATACATTTTCCGTGGTTTACCAGCCTGTATACGCGAGTTGCTTGTATTACAATAAGTGTCTATTTGTTCGTAACGAAGCCGTGTTATAAACTGTATTTACAGCGTTAATAAATTGCACGCAGTCGTGAAATCTTGATTACAAGCCGGCATGCTGTCTCTCGAAATTCTTCACCTGCGAGAGTAATTAAATTACAGCGTAAAGCGTTTTCTTCAAGCAAGTACACTTGCTGGCCGTCGGTGACGCTTTCAATGCACTTCTCATTGCCATTTTCTTCCTTTTACTCGTGCGTATGACAACGAGACGAGTTTCGCGCGAGTGTCTGAAAAATGTTTAGCATCGTAATGTCATTCTGCCGCGTTCTCATGATAATCCAGCCGCGAAGTAGTGCATACGCGCGAGCATTCCGCGGGCTGGAGCGAGACACAGGGAAAAGGGAGATGAGAACAGGATTACGTTAGGTCAACCGTGTGTATACACACATGTACATCGAGTATGCTTTGCCAGAGATGCGGCGTATATCTCTGAATGTCCACGACGAGAGTAAAAATCCCTTTGGGCAGAGAGTCCTCTTTGATGTTTCTTTTTTCTCCCCCTCTCTCTTTCTCTTTCTCTCTCTTTCTCTCCCTCTTCTTCTCCCTTGCTTCTCCCTTTTCTCCCTTTTTCGGATCTCTCTGTCTTTTTCACTCGCTTCTCGCTCGAGTGTGGTCGATGTCCATCTTGCCGGTTTAATCTACGGTAAAGATTCCTTCTCACCTATCCGCCGTTTAAAGCCACTTGGTTTAAACGATTTAAATGGACATTCAGACGGTAATTTATATCTATCGGAATAAGTTAATTATTGCTCGGATCGCGCGCCGGGATATCTGTTTTCACGTGTCACGGTTTCACGTTTACTCGGTTTCGGTGGTTTAGGTGGGTGTTAAGACTGGGCTCGGATATTTGCCGTGTGGTGGATTTCGTTTGGTTTGCTATTCACGGTTTGGTAGTCTGCGAGTTTTTCAATTGGTTACGGATATTGCGTCGTTTGTATCAATTGTTGGATTAGAAATGTTTTTACGTAGTTTAATATATATTATTATATACGTATACTAGAATATACTAGAATATATTAATATACGTGAAATATTATATTTAATACGATATAAATATATTAACACTAGGTTTACGGATGCTTTTTCTTATGCCAGGTATCTGTCTAATTTAGAGATAAAGGAAATCACGTGTTTTCTTAAAGAAAAAAACAATTGAATTTATTTAAAAACAATTACAATACTACCAGTTTTAATATAAGTTAACCAAATCTGTTATTATTGAATGACTGGAGCAACCTATCCGTCAAATTGACGGGTTCCATAAACTTAATGTTAATATATATTATTTAAATAGTAAGTTTGATATTACGAATAACATGTAATATAAAATGTAATTAGAATATAATACTATTCTTATATTACTAATATAGTAAATCGATATTCAAATATATGACAGATTAATATGAGAATAGCAGTATAATCTAATAACATATTAGTAATAACAATAGATGTATACTAGTAAACTTAGTATATTAATAAAGTAATAATATACTATATCAATGTGCTATTAATATCCTGTTAGTATACTGTATTCGTCATTCGTATTATTGGTATATTATATTACTGTTTAATTAATATAGTACATTAGCATAGAATTTTTTACGTGCGAAGGAAAATATAAATCATATATAACGCATATAAATCACAGACAAGGTGTTTTAAATTTAGTCCAAGTGTGCGACAAAACGCTGAATTTTACTAATACACCGAACGGAATAAGGTAAACTATTTGTTTGAAAATAGACCTACGTGTCATAATTAAAATCCTATCCGATATCGTGTTTGGGTATCGACTGTACATCGTGACAAACAATATTCAGAATTTGATTCGATAACGTGAAACCAACTATGAGAATTAGTTTCGGTAGAAATAGCAGTTATTAATTTACCCGAAGCGAACTGGTATATCAGAATCGTATGGATATAAATTTTCATAGTTATAACGCCAATTTTACGTTCTACAAATATTCCATTAGAGACACGATTGCGCGTTTCATGAATATTATCATTTTCCTATACCGGATACTGCATAAGGAAATACATGACACGGTATACAGGATGTTCCACGAACTTTCGATTATCTTCGTCTTTCCAAATAAATTTATACAATCCGAAGAAATAATTATGTAAACAACGATTCTTTTTTCTCTCAATGAAATCATTCGTTTTTGTATCGAGTTTTTTGCTATAAGTTTTGTTATAAAAATACCGAATACCCTTTGTCATAAAATTTACCATTTCAGAATCAATAATAACCGTAATAATAAATAAAAAAAATGTACGCAACATTTGTCAGTGATAGGTTTACACTCGCAAATACAGACAAACGTACAAAAAGCACCGTTATCAGAAACGGTGGCGGTGGAAAATTTCTGCATGCAGTGAGAGACAAACGTGTGATATATGAGAAATTAAAGTAATAATAATAATAATAATAACAATGATAGCACGTGAAATAAAATAAGGTGCGTGTTTATCCAGATCCTGAGCTTTTTATACCCGGACAATATACGCGTGCAAATGCTCGAAATAACAAAGATATTTCACATGATGAGAGTTGATGGAACGCCCCATACAAGTGCCACGTTATGGCGCTATATTAGCAAATTCGCAACTTTCAACAAAAGCCAAACCGAACGCAAATTTTCATTTCCACTCGATCTGGACCGACTTCGCTCTTGTTTATTTTCCGCGACGTCACGAATCGAGATCGATATATCGGGGTTGCTTGATGCCTCGATAATCCTCATCATTCCCCGGGAAACCTATACTCTCTCCTAACAATTTGCTCACTCCGCAAATTGGGTGAAGTGACTACTTATAGAATTGCGGTTCGCTGTACGTGGGCCACTCCAGTATTGGGCTCCGTGGCGGTTAGAAAATCAGATAGAGCAACGAGAAGGAAACGAGAAAGGTGAAAACGTTAGAGGGATAATAAGAGAGAAGGAGAGAGACAGGAAAAGGAAAGGAAGAGAGGAGAACGCGAACGTGCTGCGAGGACCGAACGCTTATTTACAAAAGCATTATCTCGTTGGTACCTCAAGTACGTATATTAAATTACATTATGCGAAATGGCTGGGGTGGTAAAGGAAGGTACTTCTTTAATATGTGCTGCTCTTAATACGGCTCACTCGGTTCCTACGTGTTACTTCGGTCTCTTTATTTAGTAGTAACAACTAGTAACAACATCTAGTAACAACCGCATAAGCAAGATTCGTTGTTCCTTTGTACTTAGGAAGAATATTTCACGTGAAATATGTATCGTTCTGGATACATTTGCCGGAAATACGAGAAAGAAAATCAACGAATGCCTAATGGCAATTGAATGGAATAGAATTTCTTCAAATGTTCTGAATATGTAATTAAAACTTTTAATAATAATAACAATAATTAACTGGTTACATAAGATTATATATTCCTTGATATACCAATCAACGTATCTCGTCATTTTTCATAAAAATATTCGAAGTGTTTGCTCGTTTCTTCGTTTCATGGTATACTCACAATCAGAATTGTTTCATTGATAATTAGGTATAATGTCATTAGAAGACACGGTATAAAATTTTAACGAAAGCAAGTAGGTCGATAAGAATAGGTTAATAACACCGATCAAAGCAACTCGTCATTTCTCATAGAAATATTCGAAGTGTTTGCTCGTTTTCTTCGTTCTATGTTATACTTACAATCAGGATTGTTTCGTTGGTAATTGGGTATAATGGTTCTAGAAGACACGGTATAAAATTTTAATGAAAGTAAGTAGGTCGATAATGTAGATTAACGACATTCGTAGGAAACGTACATTTGATCATGCAATCCCTTTCTATCTGTCCCAGAATCGAAGATAGCTCATTAACAATAAAACGCGAGCATAATCTGGTTGAACATATTGATTGGACGTAGCAGTGACCCAGTGTATAAAATTGAACTCTTTAGAAGCATTTTATGAACGTCCTAATTTAGACAGTCGTACCGAATAGTCCAATAAAAATTTATTACACTTACAATTTTTATCTTGAAATCCATCATCCCACGTTACGTTACACCAATTACATTCCTACGAATAATAACCAAACACATCACAACGACAAGCCTAATCTAAACAGACACAGCACTTAACCCTTTACATTCGACGATCTTTTCGTCACAGAAAAATAGTAATTCGACGACTTTCTCCCATAAAATCGAAGACATTTTTAAAACGGTAAACAAGAGATCGTATGCAAATTGAGACATAAAATTATTTTATTTCGATATTCCACGTATCGCTGGGTAATTTTAGATTTAATTTGCACTCGACGATCTTATCGTTACAGAATAATAGTAATTCGAAGACTTTCTCCCATAAAATCGAAGACATTTTTAAAACGGTAAACAAGAAATCAGTAAGATGTGAGAGGATCTCTCGGATAGGAGATAAACTCTCACTCCAAATGTTCAGTTTCCAAAACTGAGATTTTATTGTTGATACAATGCGCTGTTGTCTTCTCGATTTGTCTCGATCGAACTCTCAGGATTTTCAGTCGATTTTCGACAAGTTTCGGTTTCGCCGAAAAGTCACCCGTGATCGATTAATGCACTCGTTAGCTCATTAACCAATCCGGGGCCT
>NW_027470385.1:0-38832 GCF_051020765.1 Lasioglossum baleicum
TCCGCTGAGGAGTATTCGTAATTGATACTTCTATTCACGGTTTGAATATTAAAGTTGAACGTTAAATTGTTTGAGCGCGTTGCCAATTTGTATAACGTCAAACGCATTACTGGAGACCATACTCGCCGAAAGCCTAACCAGCTGTATCGATAGTATAACTTCGTGTTCAATAAACAAAATTAGTATTCCTCACAGTGATGGGCACCTTATCTTCGTGTATGAATTAGAAGATCGAGGGACAAATCGTTCGAGAACATTACCACCCACTGTGAGAGATGACCAGCTAAGTAATAGCTTCACCTATCCTGTGATTCCATTGTAAAGCCAGGTATTCCGGATGTTCATTTGCTGAACCGTATTGGCAATAGACACCCTCAATTTACGGGTCGAATATTAATGTGGATTGTCAAACTATTTCAGTGCCATGCCAATTTCTATAGAGACGAACGCTTTACTGGAGAACGAACGCTTACACGTCGAAAGCCGAACCCGCTGTATCCAGAGTATAACTTCGTAATAAGAAAATTAAATTTGTATTCATTACAGTGGTGGGCACCTTATCTTCTGTACGAATTAGAAGATCGAGTGTCAAACGGTGCGATATCATTACCACGTTCTCTGAGTATCGAACGGATAAGACAACAGTTTATGTTATCCTGTGGTTCCTAGACAAAGGCCATCTATTCCGTGAGTATATTCCCTGTGCAGTGATAGCAACAGACACCTTAAGTCAGGGTTTTAATATTAAAGTAGAACGTCAAACTCTTTGTGGGCGTTACAAACTGGTATAAAGTCAAACGTTTTACTGGAGACATCAACCACGGAAGATCTAACCCGCTGTATCGAGAGCATAACATGGCGTTCAGAGGGACGAATTAGTATATATTTTAATGACGGGCACCATAACTTCATGTATCAAGCAGAAGATTGAGGGACAGATGGTTCCACAACGGTGCCATCCTGTTTAAGAATCAAACGGCTATAGCAACAGCTTCCTCTGTCCGATGATTCCGAGAGTATAATCAGGTATTCCGCATGTAAATCTGCTGTTCAGTGTGGACATTCAGCATCCTATTTCACAGTATGAATATTAAAGTACGCAGTAAAACCCTTGTAGCACGATATATATTGTTGAAGATTCAAACTTTTAACCGACGAAGCAAACACGCTTTGTCGAGAGTATAACTTCGTGTTCAAAGAAAGAAATTAGCACTTATTTCAGTGACATTCACCTTCTTGCATGAATTATGAGATCGAGGGGCAAGCAGTTCAAGAACGTTACCGCCATCTTTGTTGTTCGAACGGATAAGACAATTGCTACACCTATCCTGTCATTCCGAGAGTCAAACCAGGTATTCCGGGAGAATATCCGCTGAACCTTAATGGCAATAGCTACCTCATTCACGGTTTGAATATTACAGTAGAGCGACAAACCGCTTGAGAGCGCTGCCAATTTGTATAAAGTCAAAGGTTATACCCGATGGCCTTACCTTCCGCGAACCTCACCACCTTCATCTAGAGTATCAGTTTGTGTTCAGAGAAAGAAATTAGTATTCATTTCTGTGACGGACATGTTAACATCATGTGTGAATTATAAGATCGATGGTCAAACCGTTCGAGAACGTTACCAACTTCTGTGAGAGTCGAACGGATAAGTCAATAGCCTCAACCATCCTGTGATTCCGAGAGACAAACCAGGTATTGCTGAAGTAAATACGCTCATGAGTATTGCCAATTGACACGTTAATTCCCGGTTTGAGTAAAAAAGTAGAGCGTCAAGCCGTTTCCGAATATTGCAAATTGGTATAAGGTCAAAAACATTACCGATGACCATACCACCGGAGAAGCAGCATCGCCGTTTCGAGAGTATGACTTCATGTTTAGAGAAAGAAAGTAGTTTTCATTTCAGTGACGGGCTCATTCAGTTCATGTATGAATTAGACGAGCGATGGTCAAATCTTTCGAGAACGTTACCACCTACAGTGACAGACGCCCAGCAAAGTCAGTGGCATCACCTATCCTCTGATTCCGAAAGTCACACCAGACGTACCGGTGTAAAGACGTTGTACAGTATTGGGAATTGTCACTTTAATTCACGGTTTGAATATTCACGTAGTGCGTCAAACCAGTTGAGAACGTTACCTTTTGCTACAAAGTCAAACGTCTTATCGAAGACCTTACCCTCCGAAAAACTAACCAGCTGTATCGATGATATAACTTCGTGTTCAGAGAAAGAAATTAGTCTCAATTTCAGTGACGGGTACCTTAGTATCATCTATGAATTAGAAGATCGAGTGTCAGACCGATCGAGAACGTTCCCACCTTCTTTGAGGGTCGCACAGACACGACAATAGTTTCACATATCCTGCGAATGCTGGAGACAGACGAGATTTTCCGCGACATATCCTGCTGTACAGTATTGGAATTAGACACGCTATATCAGGTTACCAATAATACGGAGCAGTGTCATACCATTGCAGATAGCTACCTATTACTATAAAGTCAACCCTTTTACAGAAGGCCTCACCTTGCAAGAGTCTATCCCGGTGTATTTAGATTATAACTTCGCGGTCAGATAAGGAAATTAGTATATAGCTTGGTGAAGGCACCCTTAGTTTGATGTATGAATAAGAAGATCGGGTGCCAAACCGAACGAGAGCGTAACCATCTTCCTTGGGAGAAGAACGGCAGAGGCACTAGAATCACCTACACGTGGTACCGAGAGTCAAGCTTGAAATTCGAGGTGTAAATCCACTGAGCAGTATTCGCAGTAGACACATTAATTCGCGCCATGAACATTAAAGGAAAGACAAATCGTAGCAGATCGTTACAAATTCGTATGAAGTCAAACGATCTACCGAAGACCTTACCCGCCGAAAAAATAACCCCCTGTATCACAAGTAGAACTTCCTGTTTGAAAAGTCACACTAGCATTCATAATAACGACGGCATCTTAATTTCATCTATGAATTAGAAGATCGAGGGACAAACCGCTCGAGAACGTTGCGACCTTCTGTGAGAGGCGAACGGCTAAGTCAAAAGCTTCAGCCATCCTGCGATTCACAGAGGCAATCCTGGTATTTCTGTACCAAATCCGCTGAACAGTATTGGTCATATACCCCTCCATTCACGGTTTGAATATCAAAATGGAGTGTCAACCCGTTTGAGAACGTTACCGCCCTCTTTGAGAGTCAAACGGATAAGTCAATACCTTTACGTATCCTGTGATTCGCTGAGACGAACCAGGTATTCCTGGAGTAAATCCGATGAACAGTACTGCCAATAGACACCTTAACTCACTGTTAGATAGTCAAGTAGAGCGTCAATCAGCTTGGGATCATTGCCTGTTGGTATAAAGTGGAACACATTACCGATGGTCTTATTTTCGGACAAGCAATCTCGCCGTTTCATGTGTATAACTTCGTGTTCAGGGAATGAAATTAGTATTCATTTCAGTGACGTGCCTCTTAACGTCATGTACGGATTAGAAGAACGGTGGTCTACCCGTTCAAGAACGTTACCACCTTTTGTCACAGGCAAACGGCTAAGCTTATAGTTTCTCCTGTATTGTGATTCCAAAAGTTACATCAGATGTTCCGGGAGTGTTCGTGTTGTACAGTTTTAGCATTAGACACCTTATCTCACAGTTTGAATATTAAGGTAGATCGTTAAACTGTTTGTGGGCGATACCAATTGGTATAAAGTCAAACGTTTTACTGCAGACATTACCCTCCGAATGTCTAACTAGCTGTATCGAGAATATAACGTGTTGTTCGCAGGGACGAATTAGTATACGTTTTAGCGACGGGCACCATCATTTCCTTTATGTATTAGAAGATCGAGCGTCAAACAGTTCGAGAACGTTACCAACCGCCTTGTGATTCTAACGGCTAAGTCAATAGCTTCGCATATCCTGCGAATCCGAGAGTCATACCAGGTAATCCGGGAGTAAATACGCTAAACAGTTTTGGCAAAAGACACCTTAATTCACGCTATAAATAATAAAGCATACCGCTATACCGTTGCAGAACGTTACCTAATGCAATTGAGTCCTACTCTATGCCGAAGTCTACGCCACTAAAATGACTACTAATTTGTATCGCTGAACACAAAGTTATACCCTCGATGCAGCCGACTATGTTCTCTGATGGTAAGGTATCAGGTAAATAGTATGTCGTTGTGCACATTGGTAGCGTTCTCAAACGGTTCTACGTTCTAGTTTAATATTCATGCCGCTATTTAAGGTGTCTATTGTCAATTCCGTTCAGCGGATTTACTCCTGGAATGCAAAGTTTGACTCTCGGTATCACAAAAGTATGTCAAGCTATTTTCTCAGCCTTTCGACTTTCAAAGAAGGTGGTAACTATCTGGAACAGATAGATGGTAGATATTCGAATTCCTACTCGGTGTTAAGGTGCCCGTCACTATAATGTGTGCGAAATTGTATCTAAGATTACGAAGTTATACTCTCGATACCTCGGATTAGGAACTCGCAGTGTAAGGCATTCGGTAAAACGTTTGACTTTATAGCAATTGGCAACGTCCTAAAATGGTTTGACGTTCTATTTTAATATTCAAATCGTGAACTAAGGTATCTATTACCAATACCGTTCAGCGGATTTACACGTGGAATACCTGGTTTGACATTGCAATAGCAGGATAGCTGAAGCTATTGACTTATCCGTTCGAACCTCTATGAAGGTGGTAACGTTCTCGAACGGTTTGACACTCGATCTTTCTATTCATACATGAAAATAAGGTGTCCGCCTGCTAAAATGTCTACTACTATGTTCGTGTGATCTCTAAGCTAGACAACCGCTACAGAGGGTTGGATTCTCAGACGATATGGTATTGGGTAAAAAGAATGACTTTATAAAAATTGGTAATGTTTTCCGACGATTTGAGTCTCATCCTTAATATTCACGTCGTGAATTAAGTTGTCTATTGCCAATACTGTTCAGCGAATTTAATCCCTGGATACTTGCTTTGACTCTCGGTAGGGCAGGAGAGGTGAAGCTATTGACATAGCTGAGCGACACTTAAAGAAGGTGGTAACGTTCTCCAACGGATGAACTCTCGATCAGTTCTTGCGTACATCAAGATAAGATTTCCATCTCTTAAAGTATCTAATAATTTGTTTCCGTGAGCACTAAGCAAAACACTCGCTACAGCAAGTTGAGTTCTAGGAAGGAGATGTATTCGGCCAAAGGAATGACTATATACCATTTACTACTGTTTTCCGATGGTTTGACTCTCTACCTTAATACTTCAAGCGTGTATTGAGGTGTATAGTGCGAATTCTCTGCTTCGTATGTGCTCCTAAAGTACTAGGTTTGACTCCCATACTCGCAGGATATGTGAAGCTATTGACGTTCCTACGCCGCTCACAAAGTAGGTAGTTACGATCTCGTTCGGCTTGACTCCCGCTTTTGTTGATCATACATTAAACTAAGGTGTGCATGTGATAAAATATCTACCAATATGTTTGCGTGAACATTTAGCAAGACACTCCCTAGAGTGGCATAGGTTCACGGAAGGCATGGTTTCGGTATAAAGTATGACTCCATACCAATTATTAATGTTCTCTGACGGTATGACACTCTAGTTTAATATTTATAACGTGAATTAGCGGGTCTATTGCCAATACAGTTCAGCGGACTGATTCCCAGGATAAATAGCTTGACTCTTCGAATCACAGGATAGGTAAAGCTATTGAATTAGCTGTGCGACTCCCAAAAAAGGTTATAGCGCTTTCGCACGGAATGACTCGCGATATTCTTATTGATAGATGAAATTAAGTTGCGTGCCACTAAAATGAATAGCAATTTGCTTCTCGAAACAAAAAATTATACACTCGATTCGGCGGATTATGTTCTCTGAACGTAAGGCCCTCGGTTGAAATTTTGACTCTATATCAATAGGTAACAATCTGCAACCGTTTGACATAGTACTCTGATCTTCGAGTAGCAAGTTAATGTGTCAATTGCCAATACTGTTCAGCGAATTTATTCTAGGAATACCTGGTATGCCTATCGGAAACACTAGGCATCTGAAGTTACTAACTTAGCAGTACCCATCTCATAGACGGTCGTGACGGTCTTGAACGGTCTCACCATCGATCTTCACATTCATACGGGAATTTATGTTGACGTGACTAAATTGTATACTAATGTGATTCACTAAACATCAAGATATACTCTCGATACGGCGGGTTAGCATCTCGGTCGGTAAGGCATTCGGTAGAACGATTGACTTCATGGGAATTGTTACGTTCTCACGCGGTTGTGACGTTATATTTTAATATTCAACCCGCTAATTAAGGTATTTTTTATCAATACTGTACAGCGCATTTACTCGTGAAATATCTGGTTTGACTTGCGGAGTCACTGGCTGTACGGAGCTATTGAGTTAGTCGGTCGAATCTCAAAAAAGGTAGTAACATTCTTTAACTGTTTGACCCTCGATTTCGTTATTCTTACATGAAAACTACTTGTCCGCCTGATAAAATGTATACTAATTTCTACCACTGGACAACATGTGATACCCTCGATAGGCTGTCGGAGGACATGGCCATCCGTAAAACGTTTGACGTTATACTAATTGGTTACAATATCATACGGATTGATGCTCTACATTAATATTCAAACCGCGATAAAAGGTTTCCATGAAAAATAGTGTACAGCGCATTGACCCCAGGAATACCTGGTCTGTCCCTCGGAATCACACGCAAATTCCAGCTGTTGTCTTAGCTGTTGGGCTCTCAAAGGAACTGGTATCGTACTCTAGAGGTTCGACTCTCCACTTTACTATTCGTTCATGAAGAACAGTCGTCCGTCTGCCAAAATTTCTACTAATTTGTTTCCTTGAGCACTAAGCATGATACTCGCTACTGCGTGTTCGGTTCTAGGAAGGTAAGGTATCCGGTAAATAGTCTGCCTTTGTACCAATTTGTTGTGTTCTCCAACGGCTTGACTCTCTACTTTAAATTTAAACCGCGAATTATTGTGTATATTGCCAGTACTGTAGGGTGCATTTAATTCCGTAATACCTGGTTCGGCTCTCGGACTCATAGGATAGACCAAGCTATGGACTTAGCTGTTCGACTTCGAAATATGTCGGCATCTTTCTTGACCGGATTGACACTAGGTTATCTAATTCGTGCAAGAAATTAAGGTGCCCGTCTCTAAAGTGAACACTAATGTGTTTCTTTGAGGACGAAGCAGTATTCCAGATACAGCGGGTTAGATTCTCGGAAGATAAGGTCTTCGGTAGAATGTATGTCTTCATACCAATGTGAAGCGTCCTACAACGGCTTGACACTGTACTTTTATATGCATACAGTGAATTGAGGTGTCTTTTATCGATACTGTCCAGTGGATTTTCCCCAGAAATACCTGGTTCGGCTTTCGGTATCACAGGATATGAGAATCTTTTAACTTAGCCATTCGTCTCTGACAGAAGGTGGCAACATCATCGAGCGGTTTGCCCACCGATCTTCTAATTCATACATGAAATTACGGTGCTCGCCTCTAAAATTGTATACTGCTTCGTAACTCTAAACACGATATTATAGTCTGGATGCAGCTGGTCAGTTTTTCGGAGGGTAGGGAATTCTGTAAGAAGTATATCCTTACACGAATACGTAATGTTGTACATCCGCTTGACGGCCAGCTTTATCACTATTCCTACCAGGACCGGTCAAGTGACCGTTTCTAAATATTCAATTGGAATTTCATACATTCAACGAAAGTGAATCGCCTTTAAACTTTACGACCTTTCCTCATATATATGTATGATACATTTTTCAATATGCACTTATTTTTTGTATTGCTTATTTTCTGAGAAATATTTGTAGCCTGTCTAACGTACCATGACCGGTCATTTGACCGGTAGTATAATTTTTGCATCTTTGCAATCGTTTCTCTCTAAGACTCAATGCCCAAACTATAAAGTCGTTAGAAACGAAAGGTAATGTAGTTGTGTCACGATTATATCCGAGAAATGCCTTCCAGAAAATGGTTTACGGCATTTCCAAGTGTTTACTGTTCTCGCTCGACTATCGGGATAGCGTTGTTTACTTGCTTGATTGATATCTGATACGCTCCAGATCCTCGAATGATCTGACGCCATCTTCTCTACTATGGCGTAAAATAAATAAACATATAACTGAAGGTAATGTATAGACGTCCTCTCACGAATTCAAATCAGTATACTCTTGCTACTCGAACAGAGTGAATCGAAATGTGAAAGTCTCAAAGAGCATACTTGGCAGTCTTTTATTATTATTTTGTTATATTTTATATCGTAACGTGTTATAAGTGCAATTTTCAGAGTAGTGAGCAAGACTAATAATACGTCACAGTAAGTTTCACATTTTATCTTTTATTCATTTTTTCATCTACTTTGATATACATTTTCATATTTTAGTTTTTATTTCCTCCGTTAAATATTTACCCCAAAATATAAAGACGTTTGCGGAGTGCGAATGCATTATTAGCGAGTATTAATGATATCGATGCAGAATGTTCTGAAGATGATCAGGGAATTCCGGATATGGAAAATGACACTACGGAAAATTATGATCCATTTGAAACCGATTCGAACACCGATGAGAACGAAGAGAATATTTCGAACGTACGTATACGACGAAAGAGAAGGAGATTTTTAGTTAGCTCTGATAGTGAGAATATGGAACAGGCAAGTGAAATTGCGATGGTCGGAACTATTTGGCAGGAAGCAAAAATAGGGCCTAATCTTGGAAGAGCACCTTGTCACATTTTTAGGGAAACATCAGGCCCGACTGGGTACAGTAAATATAATACTATGAAAGGCGATGTTAGGACGGCATTTTCTCTGATAATTTATTAGAATATAATAGAACATATGAGAAAGTGCACAGAGGCAGAGGCATTTAGATTGTTGAGATATAAATGGGAACAGTCTACTGCATAGTTATATGCATTTTTTGCAACTATGTATCCACGCGGCGCATTTGAGGATAAGGATATAGATATATCACTTCTATGGAATAGAAAGTGGGGCCCGCATTTTTTCTCAAGTACTATGAGTAGACATAACTTTACGGAGATTATGAGATTTATTCGATTTGATGAGAGAAATCAACGAAACGAACGGTTACAAACCGATAAAATCGCTATGATTTCCGAAGCATGGTACAAGTTTATTTACAACAGTCAAAATTGCTATAAACCAGGTCGATATATTCCAATTGGCGAACAATTGTTTCCAACGAATGCAAGGTGTGGATTCACTCATTACATCCCCAATGAACCGGACAAATTTGGACTAAAATTTTGGTTAGTATACGATGTACGTTGCAAATATGTAATAAACGGATTTCCATATTTGGGAAAAGATGAAAGTAGAGGACCCTCAGTTCTTCCTGGAGAGTTTGTCACTGTTAAATTAGCAGAACCGTATGCTGGATGTGGAAAAAATATAACCACAGACTACGTTTTTACAAGCCAACCTTTAGCAACATAACTTTTAGCAAAAAAAACTACAATTGTTGCGACAATTGGAGCAAATAGAAAAGAGCCACCAAGACTGGCAAAACTGAAAAACGACGACATGGCACTTTTCTTAATCAAACTCTGTCGCTGAAATAACTGTATGTTGACAATTTACAAAGCCAAACCAACAATGAAAGATCAAATTTTCAGTTCAACGCACAACTCCATACAAGTTGAAGAAAATGACAACCGACACCGGAGACGATTCAATTGTATAATAGCACCAGATTTGGCGTAGATGTGACCGATCAAATGGCCAGAAATTATTCGGTAAAATCTAAATCTCGGATATGGCCTTTCCAAGTATTTTTTAATATCTTGGATTTAGCCGGGATAAATGCATTGGTGTTATATAAAGAAACTTCGGGAGGAGAAATTGCAAGACAGGAATTTCTATTCCAATTCGCAGAAGAACTTGCCATCGAATACCAACAAGAGCTCGGGAATGAAAATCAACTATAACAAATCGCATGTTCAAATACAGGTTCCCGTGAACGGAAAACATGTCAGATAAGGTATTGTAACCATAATAAGACGAACAAAATCTGTATAAAATGTAAGAAGTTCGTATGCGGAAAATGGTCAATTGAGAAGCCCATTTGGAAAAATACAACGAGAAAGAATAATATGTAGATAATGTACTGTTTGATAAGAGAAAATATATTTTTATACTGGTAAACTGGCTATTTGTCTGCATTCAATGTTCAAAAATGCAAGTTGTGATAGACCGCTCATTTTACCAGCCGCGGTAAGAATAGGTATACGTGAAATGTCGCTAGGAATAGTGTTAATACTCAAACCGTGAACTGAGGTGTCTATTGCCTATACTGCAGAGCGCATTTACTCTCGGAGAATCTGGTTTGACTCTCGTAATCACAGGGCAGGTGATGCTACTGACTTAGCGGATCGTCCTTCAAAGTAGGTGATTAACGTTCTCGAAAGAATTGACACTCGATCTTTTACTTCACACATGAACCTATGTTGACCGTCACTAAAATGTGTACCTAATTGTTTCTCAGATCAGGAGGATACACTCTCTGAAACAGCTGGACAGTTTCTCGTAACGATAAGTCCTTCGGTGAAGTGTTTGACTCTATAAAAATTGGTAACTCTCTCCAATGGTTTGACGCTCGATCTTGTTAGACATACATGAAATTAAGGTGCTCCTCACTAAAATGCATAGTTATTTGTATCGCTGAAAACAAGGTTATCCTCTCGATACAGCGGGTTTGGTTCTCGGATTGTAAGGTCTTCGGTAAAGAGTATGACGTTATACCAATTGGTAACGTTCTCGAGCGGGTCAACCCTCTACTTCAATATTCATACCGTGAATTAATGTTTCTATTGATTATACTGTTAAGCAGATTTACTCCCAGAATACCAAGTTTGACTCTCGAAATCACAGGATATGTGATGCTATTGTCTGAGCCGTCCGACACTCAAGGAACATGTACAGGTTCTCGAGCCGGTTGACAATCGAGCATCTTATTCATTTGTGAAGTTAAGGCGCCCGTCACTAAAATGTATACTCATTTGTATCTGTCAACACGAAGTTCTACTCTCGATACGGCGGGTTTGCGTCTCCGAAATTAGGGCTATCTGCAAAATCATTGACTGTATGACAATAGGTAACGTTCTACACCGTTTTGACGGTCTGCTTTAATATTGAATCCGTGAATTAAGGCGTCTATTGCTAACATGATTCGGCGTATTTACTCCAGCAGTACGTGGTTTGGCTCTCGCAAGCACAGGGTGGGTGAAGCTACTGACTTAGCAATGCGACGCTCATGGAAGGTGGCAACGAAAGCATTGAATGTCGATGTTGATATATATACAAAAATGTTGTGTCGGTCAGCTAAAATGTGCACTAACTTATTTCCATGAAAAATATGTGAGACATACGCTACAGTGTGATAGGTTCTCGGATGGTAAGGTACTCGGTAAAAAGAATGACTTTATACGAATTGGTAATGTTCGCCGTCTGTATGACTCTCTACTTTAACATTCATACCGTGAATTAAGGTGCCTATTGCCAATACTGTTCAGCGGATTTACTCCAGAAATAACACGCATGACTCTTGGAAACAATGGATGTGTGAAGCCATTGAGTTAGCTGTTCTAATATCATGGAATGTGGTAACTGTCTCGAAAGGTTTGACCATCGACCTTCTAATGTTTGCATGAAAGTAAGATGCCATCACTATAATGTATCCTACGGAGATTCACAAAACTCGATGTGATTCTCCCGTTACCGTGTGTTAGCTTTTCGAACGGTAATGTCTCCTGTAAGACATTTGACATTATAGCAATTGGTATCGCTCTCAAACTGTGTGTCGCTCTATTTTAATATTGAAACCGTGAATTATGGAGTCTATTGCCAATACTCTTCAGCGGATTTACTCCAGGAGTACCTGGTTTGATACTCGGAATAACAGGATATTTGTATCTATTGACTGCGACAGTCAAACCTCAAAGAGCGCGGTAACGTTCTTCAAACGTTTGACACTCAATACTCTCATGCATACATGAAGTTCCTGTGCCCGTCATAAAAATGTATTGCAATTTGATCAACAGTATACAAAGTTAAACTCTCGATACGGCGGGTTAGCAGCTCCGAAGGTAACGCCTTCGAGAAATGGTTTGACTCTATTGAAATAGGTAACGTACTGCATAAGTATGACTGAGTACTTTAATACGTATACCGAGAATCAGGACGCCTAACGTGAATACTGTACAGCAAATTTACTTCCGGAATCCCTCATTTGATTGTCGGAATCGTATATCCGGTGAAGCTATTGACGTAACCGTTCGATCCTCAAAGGAGGTAGTAAAGTTCGCGAACGGCTTGACACTCGATCTTCTAATTCGTAAAAGAAGTTATGGTAACCCTCACTGAAATGAATGCCAATTTCGTTCCCTGAGCACGAACTTATCCTCTCGATGGAGCCGTTGAGGTGCGCTGAAGGTAAGACCTTCGGTAAAACTTTTGACTTCATGCCAATTCGTAACGATCTCAAACGGGTTTTCGCTCTACTTTCATATTCAAACAGTGAATTGAGGTGTCTATTTCCAATATTGCTCAACAGATTTACGCCGGGAATACCTGATTATACTTATGCTATCACAGGTTAGATGAAGATATTGACATAGCCGTTCGTCTCTCACAGAAGGTGGTAACGTTCGTGATCGGTTTGACACTCGATCTTCTTGTTCATACATGCAATTAAAGTGCCCGTCACTAAAATTTATACTAATTTGTATCACTGAACTCGTAGTTATGCCATCGATACAGCGGGTTAGGTTCGCGAAAAGTAAATGCCCTCGGTGTATGGTTTCATTGTATAATTTTATACATACTGTAATTTAGTTTTATGATATTTTCGATATATTACATGATTCAAAATATTTATTTTAAAAAATTTTATTTCACTGTAAAAGTTTCTTTTGAATTAGTTGTGCTTACATTTATTACAGTATTTTGTTAAGCTTGTTGTCATTTTACAATATTGTCTGTATATATACCAACCCAGCCAGAATCGACCAACCAGACGACTGTCGAGGTTTTGTAGTTGTATACGGCACGTCGAAGCGTCACAACTGTATGGTTTCAGTTAATTCCTTAACCTTGGTTTTGTACCATATACATTCTGTTACAGTTTTCTTTTTAATTGTAAATATTGTAATTTACTGATATTATATTTTCGTTCTTTTACGAAATTTTCAATTGATATAAACAGAAAATTGTATGTCTTATTATAAGTGCCTTTAAAATTAGTTGAGTGTGCGTTTATGACATTATCTTGAGAAAAATATTGCTATTTTATATCATTGTCTGAATATGTACCTACGCTGTCGGAGCGACACGGCTGGAGTGATCCTGTATTTCGGTTCGGTAGATCGGAGCGAAACTAGGGTATGATCTACGTTAACTCCTTCAACCTTGATATTGTACCGTATGCATCATTTTGCTGTTTTCTATTTATTTCTACGTAATGTTAACTATTGTAACGATATTTCCGATTTTTTTCGTAAGAATCAATTTTTAGTTTATAAAATTGTATTCCCTAGTAAAAGTGTCTTTAGAATTAGATCAGTATATGCTGATGACATTATTTTGTTACACATATTGATATCTCATGTGATTGTCTGTATACGTACCTACGCTTCCGATACTACACTGCTGGAGTTACTTTGCAGTTCCGTTCAACAGATCGGAACGACACTACTGGATGGTCCTCGTTAATTTCTTAACCAGGTCTTTATGCCGTATGCATTTTATGCATTTTATTAACACATACTGCAAATTACTTTTACGATATTTTCGATTTGTTTCATAACTTCCAGACTTTAACTTCGAAGACTGTATTTTTTAGGACAAGTGTGTATGGAATTACTTGAGGTTACATTTATTACAATATTCTCTTATGGTTTTTGACATTTTATACAATTATCCCTATACGTACCTGTGGCGCCGAAGCGACACGACTGGTGCTGACCGGTGAGTGCGTTTGGAAGACAGGAGCGACATTACTGTATGGTCTTGGTTGATTCCATTAAACTTGATATTGTACTGCATGCATTTATCAGTAGTATAGTACTATTTATCTGTACATACTGTAATTTACTGGTATGATATTGTCGACTTTATTTAAAAGTTCTATCCTATAATTTCAGGAATTGTATTACTTTAGGAGAAACGACTATGGAATTAGTTGAATATACTTATATGACATTATTTTGTTAGAACTAATTTGATATTATATGACTGTATGAATGGGTACCTACGCTTCCGTGGCGACACACCTGCAATGTTCGTGCAGTGCTTATGGCACATCCGCGAGGCATACTGGTATGTCCTCGTAAATTTGGTTAAACTTAAATATGTACCGTTGTCATTTTTCCCCAGTTTTTCATGTATTTATACATACTGCAATTACCGGTTTTGATAATTCCCATTTTTTTCAAAACATCCAACTTTTTGATTACACTATTGTATTTTTAGGTCAAGTGTCATCGAGTTAGTAAAGTGATCTTTTATAATAGTATTTGGTTAAATTCATTGTTATTTTATAGAATTTTCTTTATGCGTATCAACGCTTCCGGAGCATCGCGGCTGGAGTGGTCAAGTAGTAGCGTCCGTTAGATGGGGCCGATAGTGTTGGATGGTCATTGTTAATTTCTTTGACCTTGTATTGTACCGTATGCATATTTCCTCCTGTTTTCTAAGTATCTGTACCAACTGTAAATAGCTATTATGATATATTAGTTTTGTTTTCGAAATTTACAGTTTTTAGCTTTGAAGTTTGTATTTTCTAGTAAAAATGTCATCTGAATTAGTTGAGCTTATGTGTATGACATTATCTTGTTAATTTTGTGTTTATATTATAACGTTGTCTGCATGCGTACCTACGCTTCTGCAGAAACACGACTGGAATGTCCTCGTAGGAGCGTATGGTAACTGGGAGCGACACTATTGTATGATATTCGTTAATTTACTTGACCCTGATGTGGTACCGTATGCATTCTTTGGCAATTTTCCATTTACTTATATACACTGTAATTTACTGTTTTCATAATATCGATTTCCATCTGAATTTTGAATTTTTAGGACACAATATTGTATTTCTTAGTAAAAGTGCCCCTGAATTGAATTTACTATTAAGACAATATCATATTATGCTTGTCGTTATTTTATATGCTTGTCTGTATCCGTACGTACGCTGTCGGAGCGACACTACCGGAATCTTCTTGTAGTTGCGAACGGCAGATCGGAGCAGCATTCTGTGTGGTCTTGTGTTGGCTCTTGTAGTTGTGTTCGGTGCATCGAAGCCACACCGTTGTACGGCCTTTCTAATATTTTTATCCTTAATATTGTTCTGTATGCATTTTATCTCAGCCTTCCATTTATTAACACATACTGTAATTTACTGCCTTGATGTTTACGATTTTCTTCGAAATTTCAATTTTTATTAAAAAAAAGTTGCATTTCTTAGTAAAAGTGTTCATGAAATTAGGTGAGTTTAAGTTCGAGACAATATTTTGTTAAACTTGTTGTTATTTTATGTGATTGTCTGTATTCACACCTACGATTCTGGAGCAACAGGGCTATGGTGGACTTGTAGTTGCGCATGCTACATAGGAGCAACGCAAATGGATGGTCTTCGTTAATTTCTTTAACCTTGAACTTGTACAGTATGCAGTCCCTCCCATGTTTGCAATTTATTTCTACGTACTCTAATATATTGCCGTGACTTCCACGATTTTGCCTCAATTTTTATTTACTAATTTTAAAAATTGTATTTGTTTTAAGAGCGCCTCTGGAATTACTTGAGTGTACGTTTATGACCATACCTTGTATAATTTGTTGTTACATTGTTTGAATGTCTCCATACGTACCGACTATCCCGGAGCGACACGACTGGAGTGGGATAGTAGTTGGTTACGATATATCGGATTGCCGGTATACCGTACTTGACTGTATGCATAGCAGCGCACAGGATCGTCACTATCGGAGTGTACTTGATGTTACGTACGGTACTTCGTAGCGACACTACTGCATGGCGTTTGTTAATTTCATTAACCTTGGTTTTGTACCGAATATATTCTTTCGATATTCACTACCTATTTCTACATTCTGCTATCCACTGTTATGATATTTCCGATTTTATTCAAATCCTCCAATTTCTTATTACAGAAAATGTATTTCTCAGGTGAAGTGAAAATATCATTGCAGTAACTTACAGTATGTACAAATAAATGAAGAACTGGGAAAAAATTATTACTGTACAATATCAATGTTGAAAACATTATCGAATGCCATCCAGTAGTGTCGCTGCGATCTGCCGTACGTATCTGGAAGACCAGTCCAGCCGTGTCACTCCGGAAACGTAAGTACATTTACAGACAATCATATAAAATGACGGCAAGTTGAACAGAATAATGTGATTAAGGTACACTCAACTGAAAACAGAAGCACGTATACTTAGAAGTTCAATTTCTTAAACTGAAGATTGAAAATTTCGAAAGAAATCGAAAGTAACATAACATTAAACGACAGATTGCATAAACAAATTGAAAACAGGGGAAAACATACACACGGTGAAAAATGAAGGTTAATGAAATCGACGTGGATCATCCAGTAGTGTCGCTCCGATATGTTGATCGCACCAACATGATAACTCAATCCCTGTAGTATCGGAAGCGTAGGTACGTAGACAGGCCGTCGTATAAAATAAGAGTAAGTTTATCAAAATAATGTCATAAACAAACTGTCAACAGTTTGTAACGACTTCTTTACTAAGTTGTAAACAATATTTTAAACTATAAATTGATAAATAGGGGGTGGATGGAAAATATCATAACAGTAAGTTACACTACGTATAAAAAAATGGAAAACTGTGAAAAATTGCATGCGGTACGAAATCAAAGTTAATGAAATTAACGATGATCATCCAGTAGTGCAACTCCGAACTGCCGTACGTAGATGCCAGACACCGCCATCGCTGCAGCTCTGACAGCGTACGTACGTATAGAGACAATCGTAGAAAACAACAAAAAGATTGACAAAATATAGTCATAAACGCACACTCAACAATTTCCAAAGACAGTTCTACTAAGAAATAGAGGTCCATAAAATAAAAATAAAAAATTATGACAAAGAAATCGCAATCACGATGACACTAAATTACAGTATTTGTAAATAAATAGAAAACTGCAAAATAATGCATACGGAAAATATTGTCGTTAAAGAAATGAACAAAGACAATCCAGTAACGCCGCTCCGCTCTGTCGTACGCAACTCCAAGTCCTCGCAAGTACTACCCGTCTTACAGCGTAGGTTCTCTTGCAGGCAAAAGTGTAAAATAAAGAAATGTAAAATAAGAGTAAGTTTAACAAGATAATGTGATAAACATACACTCAAGTAATTCCAAGTACACCTTTACAATGAAATACGATCTTTTAAACTAAGTATTGAAAATTTCGAAGAAAAACGAAAATATAATAAGATTAAATACCAGTAAGTATAAATAAATTGACAACTAGAAAAAAATGCATACGGTACGAAATCAAGGCTGAAAACATTACCGAAGACAATCCAGTAGTGCGGTTCCGATCTGACATACGCAACAACAAGACCAGTCCAGCCGTGTCGATCCGGAAAAGTGGGTTCGCATACAGGCAGTCATATAAGGCAACAATAAGTTTAACAAAATAATGTCATAATCATACACTCAATTAATTCCGTGGACAGGTTTACTAAGGGATACAATTTTTTAGATCACAAATTGGAAATTTTGGGAAAAATAGCAAACATCAAAACAATATATTACAGGATGTAGAAAGGAATAGAAATATGGGAAAGAATTGTGAACGGTGCATCGTCCAGACTATGGATATTAAAGGAAACCATCCAGTAGTGTCGTTGATGAACGCCTTAATTTCATTTTCGAATTCGAAGCGAGCGTCAAACCGTTCCACATCGTTACCACCTACTTCTAAAGCCGAACCTCTAGATCAATAGCTACTCTTATCCTGTGACTCCGAAGGTTGGACATGGTATTCCGGGATTCAATCCGTTGTACACTATTGGCCACGGACACTTAATTCAGCGTATAAATATTAAAGCAGAGTACCAAGCCGTCGTAGAGCTTTACCTATTCGTATAGAGTCAAACCTTTTACCGAAGGCCTTTCCCTCCGTGAACATACGCATGGTGTAGGAAATATTACCTCGTGATCAGTGAATCAAATTAGCACACATATCAGTGACCGGCTCCTTACTTTCATGTATTAGTTAGAAGATCGTGTGACAAATCGTTCGAAAACGTTAACACCTTCTTTGAGATTCAAAAGAAGACATTAGCTAAGACATTAGATTTACCAGCCCAACGATGCCGATAATCAAACCAGGTATTCCGGGAGTAAATACCCTGTGCAGTATTGGCATTAGAGAGTCTGTTCCACGGTATACATTTGGAAGTAAAGGGTCGAACCGTTGTAGATCGATACATTTTGCTATAGTGCAAAATTTTACCGATGGCTTTACCTTCCTATAAGGTATCCGCCGTATCTAGATTATCACTTCGTAATCAGAGATGGAAATTGGTATACATTCTGGTGTCGGGCACCTCACCTTCCTGTATGAATTAGAAGATCGACTGTAAAACCGACCGATAACATTACCACCTTCCTAGAGAATCGTACGGCAAGGTCAGTAGCATCGCCTGTTCAATGGTAGCGAGAGCCAAGCCGGTCATTCCGGGAGTAAATTCCCTGTGAAGTGTTGGCAATAGACGCCTTAAGGTAGCGTTTGAATACTAAAGCAGAGCGTCAATCCGTCTGAGAACGCTACAAATTCATATAAAGTCAAACGTTTTACTGAAGACTTTACCATCCGAGTGAATAACGCGCTGTACCAAAAGTATAACATGGTGATCAGAGTAACAAATTTATTCCCCTTTTTACTGTCGGGCATCTCAATATCATGTATGCATTAAAAAATCGAGTGTCAAACCTATCGAGATCGATACCACCTTCTTTTAGAGTCGAACTGTTAAGTTAGTAGCTACACCTAACGTGTGATTCTGTAAGTCAAACCTGCTATTCCTGAATCAAATCCGCCGAACCGTATTGGCACTAGACACCTTATTTCACGGAATGAATATTGGATGCAGAGAGTTAAACCGTATGAGAATGTTACCAATTTGTATAACGTCATACGCTTTGTCGTATACCTTGCCTACCGGGATCACAACCCGCGGTATCGTGGGTATAACATCGTGCTCAGTGAAACAAATTGGTCAGCATTTTAGTGATGGGCACATTAACTGCATCTATGAATTAGAACGTCGAGTGTCAAACCGCCCGATAACGTTATCACATTCTTTGAGAGTCGCACACCTAAGTCAATATCCTCACCTATCCTGTGATTCCGAGATTCAAACTAGGTCTTCCGGGATTAAATCCGCTGTACAGTATCGGCATTGAAAAGCTTACTTCACGGTATCAATATAAAGGTACAGGGTGACACATTTGTACAACGTTACCCGTTGGTATATAGTCTAACTTTTCACCGAAGGCCGTACTTTTCCGAGGTATACTTCGTATATGGAGAAGAAGATTAGTTTACATTTTAGTTACGGGTTCCTTTATTTAATGCATGAATGAGAAGATCGAGGATCAACCCTTTCGGGAACATTACCACCTTCCTTGAGATTCGTGCGGCTAAGTCAATAGCTTCACATATCCTGTGGTACCGAGAATCAATCCAGATATACCGGGAATAAATCCGACGTTCGGTATTGGTCTTATACACCATATATCACGGTATTGATATTAATATACAGAGTCAAACCGTTGTAGATAGTTACTTGTTGGTATAGAGTCAAATATTTTCTCGATGGCCTTACCTTCCTTGAAGCTATCCAGCTGTATATAGAGTGTGGCTTCGTGTTCAGGCAGGAAAGTTAGTTTGAATTTTAGTGACAGGCGCCATAATTTCATGTATTATTTAGAAGATCGAGGATCAAACCGTTCGAGAAAGTTACTACTTTCTTTGAGGCAAGAACGGCTATGTCCATAGCTTGCCGTATTCCAATATTCTAAGAGTCAAAACATGTATTCCCCGAGTAAATGCTACTAATTTGCTACCTTGAACACTGAGCAAGAAACTTGGTGCAGCGGGTGGGCTTCTCGGAAGGTGTGGCCTTCGGTAAAAAGTTTGACGCCATGTGTACAGGTTACGTTCTACAATGATTTCACATACGACTTTAGTATTTGAACCGTGAATTAATATGTATATTGTTAATACTTTTCAGCGGATTTAATACTGGAGTGCCTGGTTTTTATCTGGGAATCCCAGGATAGGTGAAGCTGTTGGCGTAGCTGTGCGGCTGTCAAAGAAAGTGGTAATGCTCGCAAGCGCTTTGACCAACGATATTCTAATTCATCCATGAACAAATGACGCCGTCACTAAAGTTTATCGAAATGCATTTCTCTAACCACGTAGCTATACTGTAGGAACAGCGGGTTAGCTTCTCGGATGGTGAGGCTACCGGTCAGAAGCGTGTCTTCATACAAATATGTAACGTTCTACAACGGTTTGACACAGTACTTTAATATTCATACACTGTATTAAAGTACCTTTGGCCAATACTGTTCAGCGGATATACTCTGGGAATATCTGGTTGTCTTGTCGGAATCGCAGGATGGGTGATGCAATTGACTTAGCCGTTCAGCTCTCGTAGAATATGGTAACGTTCTGGATCAGTCTGCCTCCAGATCTTCCATTTTATACTCGAAATTAAGGTGCCCGTCACATATATGTATACCAATTTGCTTTTCTCAACAGGAAATTCTAATTTCGATACAGCGGGTCAGTTTCTAGGAAGGTAATGCGTTCGGTAAAATGTTTGACTCTATAACAATAAGTAACGTTCTGCAACAGTATGACGGTCTGCTTTAATATTCATACCGTGAATTAAGGAGCCGTTACCAGTACTGTACAGTGCATTTAATTCCGTGGACCTGGTTTTACTCTCGGAATCACGGAATGGGTGTATCTATTGAGTTAGGCGTTCGTCTATCAGAGAAGGCGGTAACAATCTCCAACGGTTTGGCACTCGATCTTCAAATTCATACGCGAAATTAAGGTGACCGATACGAAAATGTACGCCAATTTGTATCTCTGATTACGGAGATACACTCTCGATACTGCGGATCAGGTACTCGGAGTGTTGGGTCTTCGGTAAAACTTTAGACCTTATACCAATAGGTTGGGTTCCACAAAGGTGAGCCACAGTACTTTATTATTTATTCCGTGAAATAGGGAGTCTAATGGTAAGACTGCACTGGGGATTGTCTCCCGGAATACCTTGTTTCACTCCCGGAATCATAGGATAGGTGAAGTTACTCTCTAAGCTGTGAGACCCTCAAGGATGGTGGTATCGTTCTGCAGCAGGTTGTTCGGCGATCTCCATATTCATCCATGAAACTAAGGTGCCCGCCACTAAAATGAATGCAAATTTTCTTTTATAAGCACGCTGTTATACCCTCTATACCGCGCGATAGGATCTCGGAAGCTAAGACCTTACTGAACAGTTTGGCCCTATAACAGTAGGGAATTCTCTACAAAGGTTTGACCCTCTACTTTAATATTCATACCGTGAATGAACGTGTCCATTGGACATTTTGCACTGTGGTTTGACTTCCGACATATCTGGCCTGACCCCCGGAACCGCATGATACCTGTAGCTACTGACTAAGCCGCTCGACACTCAAAGGAGGCTGTGACGTTCCCGATTGGATTGACCCGGGATCATCCAATTCACACATGATACTTTGGTGCCCGTCACTAAAATGTATACTAACTTGTTTCTGTGAACACGTAGTTATACTCTCGATACAGCGGTTTAGCTTCACGGCAGGTAAGGTCTCCGGTAAAATGTTTGACTCTATGCGAATAGGTAAAGCTCTACAACGGTTTGATACTCTGCTTCAATATTCATACCGTGAAATAAGCTGTCTATTGCCAACTCTGCTCTTCGAATTCGTTTCGGAATACCTGGTATGTCTCCCGGAATCACAAGAGAGGTGAAGCTATTGACTTACCCGTTCGTCTCTCATAGAAGAAGGCAACGTTCTCTAACGGTCTGACCATCGATCTTCTTATTTGTGCATTAAATCTAAGTGCCCGGCATTAAAGTGTATGCTAATTTTTACCTCTGAACACCTCGTTATTCTTCCGATACAGCGCGTTATGCTTCTTGACGGTAACGTCATTAATAAAACAGTTGACTTTATACAAATAGGAAACGTTCTCAAGCGGTTTGTCGCTCAGCATTAGTATTCAAACCCTGAATTATGGCGTCCATTGCCAATACTATTCAGCGTATTTATTTCTGGAGTACCTGGCTTTGCTCCCAAAATCCTAGGACGCGTGAAGCTATTAACTTGGCCGTTGGAATCCCAAGCATGGTGGTAACTCTCTCGAGCGGTTTGACTCTCGATTTTGCTATTCAGACATGAGAACAAGGTCTCTGTCGGCTAAAATGTTTAGTAATTTGTTTCCGTGAGAACTAAGCACGACACTCACTACAAGGTGCTATGTTCTCGGAAGGTAAGGTACTCGGTAAAAGGTATGACTTTATAACATTAGTTAATGCCCTCCACTGGTTTGCCTCTCTACTTTAATATTCAAACCATGAACTAAGATGACCATTCGCAATACTGGTCAGCGGATTTACTCTCGGAATACTTGGTTTGACTCTCGGAATCTCCGGATAGGTGAAGCTATTGACTTATCAGTTGGACCCTCAATGAGGGAGGTAACGTTCTGAAACAGTTTGACTATCGATCTTCCAACTCATAATGAAGTCAAAGACCACGTCGCTAACATGTTTCCTAATTTGATCAGCTGAACAGGAAGTAATACTCTCGATGAAGCAGGTGAGGTTCGCGGAAGGTACGGCCTTTTCCAATACGTATAACTTTATAACAATTTGTAACATTCTAAAACGGTTTGACGCTCTACCGTAATATTCCAACCGTGATTTATGGTGTCCATTGCAAGTTCTGTTCAGGGGACTTACACCTGGAATTGCACACTTGATACTCAGAATCGCAGGATAGGTGAAGCTGTCGACTCACTTGTTCGACACTCAAATAAGATGGAAAGGTTCCCGAACGGATTGACACTCGATATATATTTTCATACATGAATTTAACGTGCGCGTCACTAAAATATATACTCATTTGTGTCACTGAACACGAAGTAATGGCCACGATTTAACGAGTTGTGCTCCCGGAAGGTAAGGCACCCAGTATGGGGTATGACGTAATACCAATTGTTAACGTACTCCAGCGGTTTGACTTTTTACTTTAATGATCATACCGTGGGTGGCAGAGTCTATTGACAATACTTTTCTGTGGATTTACTCCTTGAAATCCAGGCTTGACTCCCGGAATCACAACTAAAGGTGAAGCCACTCACGCCGCCGTTCGACTCTCAAAGAAGGTGGTAATGGTCTCGAACGGTTTGATACTCGATCTTTTAACTCATATATCAAAGTAATGGATGTCTCTGCTATAATGTCTACTTATATGTTTCCCTGTGCACTTAGCATGACACTCGCTAAAGCGCGTTATGTTCCAGGAGGGTAACGTATTCGGTAAAAGGAATGACACTATTCCAGTTGGTAATGTTCTACAACGATATTGACGGCCTGATTCAATATTCACACCGTGAAATGAGCTGTCTGTTGCGAGTACTGATCAGCGGATTAGTCCCGGAACACCTGCTTTGACCATCGGAATCACTGAATGGAAGAGGCTGTAGTCTTAGACGCTCGACTCTCATAGATGGTGGTTTCGTTCTCGAAATGCAGGACCTTCGATCTTCCAATACATACATGAAGCTATGGTGTCCGTCAGTGAAATGAATACTAATTTCTTTTCTTGCACATGAAGTTATAAACTCGATGCAGCGGTTGAAGTTCGCGGATGGCGTGGTCTTCGGTAAACCGTTTCAATTTATACCAAATGCTAACGTTCTTATTCGGCTTGACGCTCCAGCTTAATGCTAACGGCGTGAATAAAGGTGTCCGTAGCCAATTCAGTACAACAGATTAACTCACGCAATATCTGGTTGGCCTCTCTGATTCCAACGGTAGGTGAAGGTATTGAGTTACGCGTTCGTCTCTCGCAGAAGGTGGTAACGTTCTGCAACTGTATGACGCTCTTGCTTCTGATGCAATCAGGAAACTAAGATGCCCGTCACTAATGTGTCTACTAACTCGCTTCCGTGAACACGAAGTTATACTCTGGATGCAGACAGTTAGCTTCTCGCAAGGTATGGCCTTCGGTGAAAAGGTTGACCGTATAGCAATAGGTACCGATCTGCAATCGCTTGACACTGTTCTTTATTATAGATAACGTGATATAGCGTGTCTAATTCCTATACTGTACTGCGGGTTAAGTCGCGGTGGACCTGGTTTGACTCTCGGAATCACAGGATAGGTGAAGTTATTGGCGTGAAGCTGTGCGTCTGTCACAGAATGTGGCAATGCTACCGAACGGTTTGACCTTCTAATTCATGCATGAATTTTAGGTGCCGTCACTAAATTCTATACAAATGTGTTTCCCCAAACACGTAGCTATATTCTCAATACGGTGGGTCAGCTGCGCGGACGGTAAGGCATTCGGTACTTTAAAGCAATTGTTGTGTTCTCGCGCGGTGTAATGCTCTATTTTAATATTGAATCCGCGAACTAAGATATCTGTTGCCAATACTGTAAAGCGCATTTACTTCCGGAATATCACGTTTGACTTTTCGAACCACCGGATGTTGAAAGCTACTGACGTAGCCGCATGAATTTCAAAGAAGGTGGTAACTTTCTCTGAACGGTTTGAACCTTGACCTTCTTATTTGTAATGAAATTAAGATCCCCGTCACTATAATGTGTACAAACTTGATCCAATGCACACGAAGTTATACTCTCGTTAAGCGGGTGTGGTTCGTGAATGGTGCGGCCTTCGGTGAAGCGTTTGACTTTATTAAAATTGGTAACGTTCACAAACGGTTTTACGATCTATTTCAATTTTAAAACTGTTAGTCAAGGTGTCAGTTGTCAGCATTCATCAGTAGTCTTTCTCCCGGCTTACCTGAATTGACTCTCGGGAGCACAGGATAGGTGAAGCTGTTGATTTAGCCGTTCGACTCTCAAAGGAGGTGCTAACGTTCTTGAACGGTTTGGCCCTCGCTCTACCATTTCATTCATGATGATTTGGTGCCCGTTCCTAACGTTCACACACTCTTGCATCTCTGATCACGAAGTTATACTGCCGATGCAGCTAGTTAGCTTCTCCGAAAGTAAGGCCTTCGATAAATTGTTTGACTCCATACGAATAAGTAACGTTCTACATCTGTCTGTCGCACTAGTTTAATATTCAAACAGCGAATTAAGATGTTTACTGCTAATACTATAAAAAGCATTTACTCTCGGCATTCCCGTAATGTTCTCCGATGGTTTGACTCTCCACTTTAATGTTCATGTCGCGAAGTAATTAGCCTATTGCCAATACTGATCAGCGATTTACTCCAGGCATACCTGGTTTGGCTCCCTACTTTAATGCTCATGCCGAGAATTTCGGTACTTATTGCCAATGCTGGGGAGCGAATATAATCCTAGAATGCCAGGTTTGAGTCTCGGCATCCCAAGATAGGTGAAGATATTGAATTTGCTGTGCGACTCTCAAGGGAGGTAGTTATGTTACCGAACCGTATGATACTCGACCTTCTACTTCACACATGGAAGTAAGGCGCCCGTCACTAAAATGCATACTATTTTGTTTCTCTGAGCACGAAGCTATACTGTGGATACGGCGGGTTAGATTCATGGAAGGCAATGCATTCAGTAAAAGGTTTCACTGTATAGCAATTGGCAGCATTCTACAGCGGTACGACGGTCAGCTTTAATATTCAAACCTTGTATTAAAGTGTCTATTGCCAATATTGTTCAGGGGATTTACTCTCGGATTACCTAATTTGACTCTCAGAATCACATGTTAGGTGAAGCTACAGATGTAGCCGTTCTTCTCTCACAGAAGGTAGCACCGTTCCCGAACGGTATGACCCACGGTCTATTAATTCATAAATGATGTTATGGCGCCCGTCACTGAAGTGGAGTCCAGTTTCTTTCCCGGTTCACAATGTTATACTCATGATACGGCGGGTTAGCGACTCCGAAGGTAGGACTGTCGGTAAAATGTTTGACTTTATACCAATAGGTAAGATTCTACAGCGGTTTGATGTTCCGCTTTAATATTCAAACGGTGTATTAAGGTGCTTATTGCCAACACTCTTCTGCGGATCTACTCCAGGAATTCCTGCAATGACCCTAGAATACACAGAATATGTGAAGCAATTTGCATAGCTGGGCGAATATCATAGAAGGGGATAGCGGTCGCGAACATATTTACTCCGGATCGACTATTTGATACATAAAATTAAGGTGCAGATCACTGAAATAAATAACAATTTCTTTCACTGAACACGATGTTATAACCTCGATGTAGCGGGTAAGGCTCGCGGAAGTTAACGCCTTCGGTAAAACGTTTGACCTTATGGCAATTTGTATCGCTCTCAATCGGTTTGATGCCATATTTTAAAATGCAAGCTATTAATTAAGGTGTCTATATCCCATGATGTGCAGCGCATTTACTCCCAGAGTACCTGGTTTGACTCTCGGAATGACAGGATAGATAAAGCTATTGACATAGCCCTTCGGCCGTCACACAGGATGGTAACGTCCTCGAACGGTTTGACGATCAATACTCTAATTCATACATGAATTTAAGGTGCCGGAGTATATGGTGTTATTGACATAGTCGTTCGACTCTCAAAGACGGTGCTAAAGTTCACGAACTGCTTCAGCATCGATTTTTGTAATCCATGCATGAACATAAGGTGCCCGTCTCTGAAATTAATACTAATTTCTTTCTCTGAATACGAGGTTATTCTTTCGATGCAGCGGGTTAATTTTTCGGAGGGATAGGGCTTCGGCAGTGTGTTTGATTTTATACCAATTGGCAACGCTCTAAAACGGATCGTTGCTGCACATTAATAGCCAGACCGTGAATTACGGAGTATATTGCGAATAATGTTCAGTGGACTCTCGGAATAACAAGTACAGGTGAAACGAGTGAAACAGCAGTTCGACGCTCAAAGAAGGTCGCAACGATCTCTAACGGAATGACTAACGATCTCCTTATTCATCCATTAGATTAAGGTGCCCGTCACGAGAATGAACACAAATTTTCTTGTATGAAAATGTAGTTATACCCTCGATACACCGGGCTTGGTAATCGGAAGGTACGGCCTTGCGAAAAAGTTTGACACCATAACAATAGGTAATGTTCTACATTTGCTTGTCGCTCTACTTTAATATTCATACCGTGAATGAACCTGTTCAGTGGTAATACTGCACTGTGGATCGACTTCCGGATTATCTGGCCTGACCTTCGGAACCGCATGATAGTTGTACCTACTGACTAAGCCGCTCGTCTCTCAAAGAGGGTGATAACGTTCTCGAAAGGGTTGATACTGGATTTTCCAATTCATACCAGAAATTAAGGTTCCCGTCATTAAAATGTACACTAATTTGTTTCTCAGAACACGAAGTTAAACCCTCTACGCAGCTGGTTAGGTTCGCGGAAAGTAAGGTGTCCTGTAAGAAGATGACTATTGTCAATTCTGTTCAGCGGATTTTCTCCCGGACTACATGGTTTGAATCTCGAAATCACAGTAGAGGTGACGCCATTGCTTCAGTCTTGCGACTGTCAAAAGATGTGGTATCGTTCTCGAACGATTTGACCCTCCAACTTCTTATTGATACATGCAATTAAAGTGTCCGTCTGCTACAGTATCTACTAATTTGATCCATTGAACACTAAGCACGACACTTGCTGCAGAGTGATAGGTTCTCGGAGGGGAAGGTAACCGGTAAAGTGTTTGACCCTGTAATAGTAGGTAACGTTATACGATGGTTCGAAACTCATTGTTACTATTTACACCGTAAATTAATGTGTCTGTAGCCAATACTGTACTGCGGATTTACACGCATAATACCTGGTCTGAATCTCGGAATAACATCGTAGGTGAAGCTATTGACGTAGCAGTACGACTCTAAGAAAGGATGCTATCGTTCTCGAACCTTTGACTCTCGATTTTGCTATTCACAGGTGAAACTGAGGTGTCCAACACCAAAATGCGTACTCACTTGCTTCGCTGAACACGAAGTTATATTCTCGATGCGGCGGGTTTAGCTTCGCGGCAAGGGAGGAATTCGGTAATAGGTTGGACACTATGCCAGGAGGTAACGTTCTTCAACGGCTGGACCATCTATTTTAGCGTTAATAATATGAATTAATGTGTTCATTGCCAATACTTTTCAGCAAATTTATTACCGGAATACCATGTTCGACTCTCGGAATCGCAGGATAGGAGAGAAGATATTGACGTAGCAATTTGTCTCTCACAGAAGGTGGCCACGTACTCGAGCGAATTGACCCTCGATCTTCTGACTCGTACATGAAGTTAAGGTGGCCGTCACTGAAGTTACTACTAATTTCGTTCTATGAACACGAGGTTATGCTCTCGAAACGGCGGGTTAGCTTCTCCGAAAGTGAGGCTATTGTTAAAGAGTTTGACTCTATACCAATAGGTAACGTTCTACATCGGTTTGACATTTTTCCTTAATATTCAAACCGTGTATTGAGGAGTTTATTGCCAGGACTATTCAGCGGATTTAGACCAGGATTACTGGGTATGACACTCGGAATCGCAGGATTGGTGATGCTAATAGCTTGGATATGCGGATCTCACAGAAAGTAGTATCGTTGTGGTGCAGAATGCGTATCGATCTTCCTATTCATACATGAAATGAAGGTGCCCGTCACTAAGAGGAATAATAGTTGGTTTCCCTGAGCAGGAATTTAGACTATCGATACAGCAACTTAAGATTTTGAAGGGTAAGGTCTTCTCTAAAAGGTTTGACGCTACACCAATAGGTATCGTTCGGCAAAGATCTGACACTCCACGCTAATATTCGTGCCGTGAATAAACACGTCCATTGGTAATATTGATCTATGGATTCACTCCCGGAGTAAGAGATCTGAGCCTTAGAATCGCATAATAGGTGGGGCTATTGACGTCGCCGTTCGTCTCTCACGGAAGGTGATACCGTTCTCCAACGGTTTGGCAATGAATCTTCTAATTCTCACATGAAGTTAAGGTGCCCGACACTATAATTTATTCTAATTCGTCCCTCTTATTACGATGTCATGCTCTCGATACAGCGGGTTAGCCTCACGAAATGATAGCTCTTCGGTAAAGCGTTTGACTCTATACGAATAGGTAATGCTCTGCAATGGTTTAATGCTCTGCTTTAATATTCATGCCGTGAAATAAGGTGTCAATTGCCAATACTTCTTCAGCGGATTTACTCCGATATTACCTTCTTTGACTCTCGGAGTCACAAGATAAGTGAAGCTATTGACCTTGCCGTTCGAATGTCCAAGAAGCTATTGTGTCAGCTGTTCGAATCACAAGGAAGGTAGTCACGTTCTCGTAAGCTTTGACATTGGTTCTTCGAATCTACACATGATATTACGGTTCCCGCCACTAAAATCTATACTAACTTGCTTCTATGAACACGAAGTTGTACTCTCGATACAGCGGGTTAGCATCACGGAATGGAAGGTCTTCGGTAGAATGTTTGACACTATTCGAATGGGTAAAGCTGTATAACGGTCTGATGCACAGCTTTAATATTCATACCGTGAATTAAGCTCTCTATTGCCAATACTGTTCAGAGGTATAGTCCCGGAAAAGTTCGTATGACGCATGGAATCACAGGTTAGGTGAAGCTTATGACTTAGCCGTTCGTCTCTCATAGAAGGTGGTAATGTCCACGAACGGTTTGACCCCCGATCTCCAAATTCATACATAAAATTTATGCGTCCACCACAGAATTGGAGGCAATATCATTTCTCTGAACAAGACGTTGTACTCAAGAAACGGCGAATTTGCTTCTCCGAGCGTAACGGCATCGGTAAAGTGTTTGACTTTACACCAATTTTTCACGTTCCAAAGCTGTTTAACACTCTACTGTAATATTCAAACCGAGAATCAGGTTGTCTATTTCCAATAACCTACAGCGGACTCACTCCCATAATACCTGGTTTGTCTCCCGAATCCCAGGATTGATGGAGCTATTGACTTAGCGGTTCGCCTCTGACAGAATGTGTCAACGTTCTCGAACGGCGTGACTAACGATCCTCTAATTCGTACATGTAATTGTCGTGCTCGTCACTAAAATGTATAATAGTTCGTACCTTTGAACACGGTGTTTTAATCCCGGTATATCGGGCTAGTTGTTCAGAGGGTAAGGCATTTTGTCAGAATATTGACCCTACAATTATAGGTAATGTTCTACAACGGCTTGATGGCCTGCTTTAACATTCATAGCGTGCCTTATGGTGCCTACTGCCAACACTGACCAGCGGATATGCTCCTGGAATACCTGGATTGACTCTCGGTATCACATGACAGTTCAAGGTATTGACGTAGCTGTGCCACTCTCAAAGGAGATGGCTTCGTTCCCGAACGGTTTGACTTTCGATTCAGCTACTCGTACTTGAAAATAAGGTATTCCTCTGCCAAAATGTCTACTAGTTTATTTCGGTGAAAACTATGCAAGCCAAGCGCTGCAAGTGGACGTGTTCACGGAAGATAAGGATTTCGGATAAAATTTTGTGTCCATACCAATAAGTAACGTGCAACAACGGTTCGGATCTATAGATTAATATTCATACTGTGAATTAAGGTGTCTATCGGCAATACTGCCAGTGGATTGATTCCGACAATACCTGACTTGGCTGTCGGAATCATATGATAGGAGAAGCTTTCGACATAGCCATTCCACTCCCAAAGAAGGTGGGAACGGCCTCGAACGATTTGACACTCGGTCTTCTAACTCATACAGGAAAATAAGGTGTGCTTCAGCTATAATGTCTACCAATTTGCGTCCGAGAGCGCTAAGCGCGATACTGCGTGATATATTCTAGGAAAGTAATGTATTCGGCAAAAAGAAGGACTTTATAGCAATTAGTAATGGTCTCCAACAGTTGGACTCCCTACTTTGATATTCATAATTTGAATTAAGGTGTCCGTTGCCTATGCTGAACAACGGATTCACTCCCCGTACACCCACCTCGAATTTTGGAATCACAGTATGGGTGAAGCTATTGACTTTGCCCATCATGTCTCACAGCAGGTGGTATCGTCCTCGAACAGTTTTGCCCGTCACCTTCTAATTCCTACATGTAATTTAGGTGCCGTCACTATAATTTATACTAATGTGTTTCTCTATCCATGAAGTGACACCTTCGATACGACGGATTTGCTTCTCGGTCAGTAAGGCTTTCGGTAAAACGCTTGACTTTGTAGTGACTGGTAATGATCTCAAGCGGGGTGACGCTCTATTTTAAAATGCAAACCATGGAGTAAGGAGTCTGTTGCCAATAATGATCAGCGGATTTACTCTCGGAATACCTGGATGGACTCTCGGAATCACAGGTATTAGTGGAGCTATTGACTTATACCTTCGACTCTCAAACGGGGTGGTAACGTTCTCGTACTGTTTGAACGACGATCTTCTAATTGACACATGAAATTGTGATGCCAATCACTAAAATGTATACTAATATACTTCTCTGAAAACGAAGTTACACTCTCGATACGGCGGGGCAGCTTCTCTGGCTGTGTTTTCGGTAAAATGATTAATTTTGTACGATATGGTTATGTTCATCAACGGTTTGACTTACTACATTAATAATCTTGCTGTGAGTTAATGTGTCAGTTGCACTTACTCTTCTACGTACCTCATCCCGGATAACATGATTTGGCTCTCAGAATCGCAAAATAGGCGAAGGTCATTAACCTAGATCTTCGACTCTGGAAGACGGTGGTTACGTTCTCGAACGGTTTAACCATCGATATTCTAATTCATACACGAATCTAAGGTACCGTCATTGAAATGAAGTCGAATATCTTTCTCTCGTCACGAAGGTATGCTATCGTTGAAGCGGGTGTGGTTCGCGGAAGTTAACGCCTTCGGTAGAACGTTTAACTTTGTGATTAAAACTGTGAATTAAGGTGTCTATTGCCAATACTTTTTAGCTGATTTACTACAGGAATACGTGGTTTGACTCTCGGAATCACAGGATAGTTGGAGCTGATGTCCCATCCTCTCGACACGCAAGGGGTGTGGTAGCTTTAGCGAACAGTTTGAACATCGATATTTTAATTCATTCTTGAAGAAAAGGTGCCTATCACAGCAATGAACACTAGTTTCTTTCTGTGAACACGAACTTATACTCTCGATGAAGCCGGTGAGGTCCGCAGTATGTAAGGCCTTCGATAAAACGTTTGACTTTATACCAATTTGTATGGCTCTTGAACGGTTTGATGCACTACTGTAATATGCAAACCGTGAATTAAGCTGTCCATTGCGAATACTGTTCAGCGGATATACTCCTGGTATACCAAATGTGACTCTCAGAATCACAGGATAGGTGAAGATATTGACTTAGACGTTCGTCTCTCACAGAAGGTGGCAACGTACTCGATCGGTTTGACCCTCTGTTCTGTAATTTGAACTAGAAAATGTTGAGCCCGTCTGCTAACATGTCTACTAATATGTTTCCGTGAACATTATCCAAGACAATCGCCACAGCGAGTTAGGTTCCCGGATGGTAAGGTATTCAATAAAAAGAATGACATTATTCGAACAGGAAATGCTCCCCGACCGTTTGACTCCCGACTTTAATATTCGTGCCGTGAAATAAGATGTCTATTGCAAAGCATGTCATCGGATTTACTACCGGAATACCGCAGATGACACTTGGAATCGTCGTGTAGGTGAAGCGATTGAATTAACCGCGCGCCTATCAAAGATGGTGGTGACGTCACCGAACGAATTATTTATTAATCTACCCCTGAATTGAGGTCTCTATTGCCCATACTGTATGGCGCATTTATTACCGGGGTACCTGGTTTGACATTCGGAATCGCAGGACAAGCGGAGCTATTTATTTAGCCGTTCGGCTCTCACAGTAGGTGGCAACGTTCTCGAGCGGTTTCACCTTCGATCCTGCAATTCATACATAAAGCTAAGGAGGTCGCTACTGATATGAATACTAATTTCATACTGTGAACACGAACATATTCCTTCGATAAAGGCGCTATGGATCGCGGAAGGTACGGCTTTCGGTAAAACGTTTCACTTTACACCAATTAGTATTGCCCTCAAACGGCTGAAGGTCTACTATAACATTCATGCCGTGAATAAAGCCGTCCACTGCCAAACCTCATCAGCGGATTTGAGCTCGGGTTACCTGCATTGGATTTCGGAAGTACAGGATAGGTGGTACTACTGACATATGCGTTCGACACTGAAAGATGGTGGTATCGTTCTCGAACGGTTTGACCATCGATGTTCTAATTCATACATGAAGTTAACGAACCCGCCACTGAAATGAAATCTAATTTCATTCCCTGAACATGAAGTTATACCCAGCATACTGATGGTTATATTCTCGGAAGTTAAGGTATCCGTTAAAGGGTACGACGTTATAGCAATTGGTTGCAATTGAAAACGGTTTAACGCTCTACTTTAATGATCATACTGAGAATTAAGGTGTATATATTAAGGTGAATATTAAAGCAGACCGTCAATCCGTTGCAGACCGTTACCTATTGGTATAGAGTCAAACGCTTTACCGATAGACCCCTCGGAGGAGGTAATATGCCGCTTCGGGAGTATAACGTCGCGTACAGAGAACGAAACTAGTATTCATTTCAGTGAATGGCACCTTAACTTCATGTATCAATTAGAAGATTGAGTACTAAACCGTTCGAGAACGATACCGCCCACTTTGAGAATGGAACGGATATGTCAATAACTCCACCTATCCTATGATTCCGAAAGTCTAATCGATAATCTGAGAGTAAATGCGCTGATGATTGTTGCCAATAGATACCTAGATTCGCGGAATGAATATTAAAATGGAGTGTCAAACCGTTTGAGAAGGTATCGAATTGCTATAAAGTCATACGACTTACCGAATGCCTCACCGTCCGAGGAGCTAACCCGCCATACCGAGAGTATTGCTATGTGTTAACGGAAACACATTAGTATACATTTCAATGACGGGCACCTTAACTTCATGCATAAATTAGAAGATCGGGAATCAAACTGTTCGAGAACATTGCCACCTTCTGTGAGGGACGAACTGCTACGTCAAGAGCTTCACCTATTCTGCGAATACGAGATTGAATCCAGCAATTCCGCGACTAAATCCGCTGAACATTATTGGTATTAGACACCATAATTCACGGTTTTCATGTTAAAGAAGAGCGCCAATTCGATTAAGAACGATACCAATTGCTGTAAAGTCAATCGTGTTACCGATGACCTTACCCTCTGAAAAGCTAACCCGCTTGATCTAAAATATAATATCGCGTTCAGTGGGACGAATCAGTATAAATTTTAGTGAGGGCACCCTATCTTCATGTTCGAATTTGAAGATTCATGGCGAAACTGCTGGAAAACGTTGCCGCCTTCTGTGAGATTCGAACGCCTAAGCCAATCGCTTCATCTATCCCATGATTCGGAGAGTCAAACCAGGTATTGATTTAGTAAATCCGCTAATTGTATTGCCAATAGACACACCAGTTCACGGTATGAATGGTCAAGAAGAGCGTCATAGCATATGAGAGCATTGCCAATTGGAATAAGGTCAAACACTTTACAGATGGCCTTACCTACGGAGAAGCTAACTCGCTGTTTCGAGAGTATAACTTAGTGATCAGTGGAAGAAGATAGTCTTCATTTTTGTGGCGAGCACCTTAATATCATGCATGCAACAGAAGCTCGAGTGTCTAGCCGGTGGAGAACGTTACCAACTTCTGCGGGAGACGGACGGCTAAGTCAATAGCTTCACCATTCCGGTGATTTCGAGTGGCGAACCATGTATTCCAGGATAAAAACCGTTGCACAGTATTGGCCATATACACATTATTGCACTCTATAAAAGTTAATGTACTCAGTCTAACCGTTGCAGAGCTTTACCAATTTGTATCGAGACAAATTTTTTACGGAAAGCATTCCCTGTGGTGAATCCAACACGCTGTATCGAGAGTATAACTTCGTGTTCAGAAAATGATGCATGTGTTCATTACAGTGATGGACACCTTATCTTCGTGTATGAATTGGATGATCGAGGGCCAAACCGTTCGAGAACATTAACACCTTCTGTGAGAAACGAACGGCTATGTCAATAGTTTCACATATCTTGTGATTCCGAAAGTTATACCAGATATTCCGGGGGTACATCCGCAGAACCTAATTGGCAATTGACACCCTAATTCACGGTTTTAATGGTAAAGTAGAACGACAAACCGTTTGCGATCGCTTGCAATTTGCATAAACTCAACACCCACCGAACGTCAATCCGGCTGCACCAGGAGCATAACATAGTACTCAGAGGATCAAATTAATTTACGTTTTGGTTAGAGTAACATTAATTTCATGTATTAATTAGAAAGTCCAGGTTAAACCGTTCGAGAACGTTACCACCTTACTTGAGAATCGGACGCCTTCGTTATTAGCCTCACATGTCCTGTGGTTCCGAAAGACAAACCAGGCACGGCCAGAGTCAAGAAACTGTTCACTGTTGGCAGTGGACACCTTAATTGACGGTTTGAATATTGAAGTAGAGCGTGAAACCATTTGAGACCCTCACAATTGTTATAAAGTCAAACCTTTTACCAAAGACCTTACCCTCCCAGAAACAAAACCCACTGTATCGAGAGTATGATTTCATGTTGATGGAAACAAATTAGTACACACTTTACTGACGGACACCTTAATTTAATGTACGAATTGGAATATTGAGCGTCAAACACTTTGTGAAAGTTTCCAATTGTTATAAAGTCAAACGTTTTATCGAAGGCTGTGCCTTCAGCGAACATTTCCCACTTCATTCAGAGTATTAGTTCCTGATCAGAGAAAGAAATTGGGATTGATTTAAGTGACAGGCACCTTAGCTTCATGTATGAATTAGAAGATGGAGGTCCAAGCAGTTCGAGAACGATTCCACCATCTTTGAGATTCGAACGACGAAGTCAATAGCTTAACCGATCCTGCCGTTCCGAGAGTCATACCAGGTATTCCGGGAGTAAATCCGCGGAACACTATCGGCAATTGACACCTTAATACACGGTTTGAATATTAATGTCGGCCGTCAATCAGTTGTAGAACTTTACCAATTGCTATAAAATCAAACGCTATACCGCAGATCTTACCTTCCGCGAACGGTCGCCGGCTTCATCGGGCGTACAAGTTCGTGTTTACAGAAAGAAAACAGTATTCATTTCAGTGACGGGCACCTTAACTGCATGTATGAATTTGAGGACCGATGGTCGAACCTTTCGAGAACGTTAGCACCCACCATGAGTGTCGAACGGATAAAACAACAGCTTAGCCTATCCTGTAATTCCAAGCGTGAAGCCTGGTAATTCAGGAGTAAGTGCGCTGAAGAGTAGTGGCAACAGACACCCTAACTCACGGTATGAATGTTACAGCAGAATGTCAATCCGTCGGAGAACATTACCAATTGATATAGTGCCATTCCTTGTACCGAATTACATTGATAGAACCTAACCCCATGTAGCGGGTGTCATGCTTAGTGCTCAAGGAAACAAATTACTAGGCATTTTAGCAGAGGGGCACCTTATTTAAGTGATTTGAATAGAATAATCGCGTATCAAACCGTTCGGTATGTATCCCACCTTCTTTGAGGGTCGAGCGGTTAAGTCAATAGCTTCTCCTAATCAGCATTTCCGATAGTCAAACCAGGTATTCCGAGAGTCATTCCGCTGTACGCTATAGGCAACGGTCACCTTAATTCATGATTTGAATACTAAAGTACAGAGCCTAATCCTTGCCGATCGTTAGATATTGGTATAATGGCAAACGTTCTACCAAAGACTTTACCCTCCGAGAATATAATCCGCTGCATCGAGAGTATGACGTAGTGCTCGGAGAAGCATGTTAGTATACAATCTAGTGGCGAGCACCTTAATTTCATCAATGAATTAGGAGATATTGTGTCAAACCGTTGGAGAACGTTACTGCCTTTCGTGAGAGTCGCATAGCTAAGGCAATAAGTTCACCAATCCTGCTATACCAGGAACAAAACCAGGTATTCCGGGATTAAATCCTCAGTACAGTATTGGCAATATACACCCCGGTTCAACAACTGGTGGACTCCGTATAATATTATTCGAACCGTAATTAGAGGTGTCTCTTGCCAATATTGTTCAGCGGATTTACTCCAGGAATACCAGGTATGACTATCGGAATCACAGGATTGGTGAAGCGAATGACATTGCCGTCCGATCCACAAAGAAGGTGGTAACGTTCCGGAACGGTATGACACCCTATCTTGTATGTCATTCATGAAATTAAGGTGCCCGGCATTAAAGCGTATACTCATTTGTTCCTCTGAACACCCTGAGATATTCTCGATACAGGGCGTTATGCCTTCAGACGGTAAGGTCATCAATAAATCGTTTGACTTTATATCAACTGGAACCTTTCTCATATGGTTTGTCGCTCCGCTGTAATATTAAAACGGTGGATTAAAGCGGTTAATGCCAATACCGTTCAGCAGATTTACTCCTGGAGTACCTGCTCTGACCTTCGGAATCACTGGATGACAGAAGCTATAGTCTTAGCAGCTTGACTCTCAAAGATGGTGATTAAGTTCTCGAAACACTTGACTCTCGATCTTCTAATTCATACATGAAGTTAGGGTGCCCGTCACTGGAATGTATACTAAATTCGTTCTCTGAACACGAGGTTATACTCTCGAATCGTCAGGTTAACTTCACCGATGGTATGGAAATCGGTAAAGTGATTGACTCTATACCAATTGGTAACGATCTACAACCGCTAGATGGTCTTTGTTAATATTCAAGCCGTGACATAAAGTGTCTATTGCCAATACTGTTCAGTGGATTTACTCCAGCTACACCAGGTCCGGCTCTCCGAATGACTGCATAGTTGAAGCTATTGACATAGCACATCGCCTCTCACAGAAGGTGGCAACGTTCTCGAACGGTTTGACCCTCGATCTTCTAATTCATGCATGAAATTACGGCGTTCGAGTCTAAACTATTTACTAGTTCCACCCTCTGAACAAGGTGTTTTACTCCAAATATAGTCCAGCAATTGCGTACTGCAGATCGGAGAGGCATACTGTATGATCCTTTTTAGTATCATTAGCCTTGATACTGTACCATTTGCATTGTTTCGCAGATTTCTATTTATCTCCACCTACTGTAACTTACTGATTTGATATTATCGACATTTTTTAAAAATTTTCAACTTTTACTTTGAAAAGCTGTATCTCTCCGGTATGGTGTCTTTGAAATTATTTGAGTGAACGTATATGACATTAGGTCATTACACTTATTCTTATTTTATATGTTTGTCTGTATATGTACATGCCCTGTCTTAGCAATCACGTGTGTCGAAGACTTCTAGCTGCGTACAGCAGATCGGAGCAACACATCTGGATGGTCTTCGTTAATTTCATTGACCACGATATTGTACCGTATGCATGATTTCCCTGTCTTCCATTCATTTATACGTACTGCATTTTACTGATATGTT